>NC_143135.1:110899090-111050909 GCF_059928025.1 Delphinapterus leucas | reverse complement strand
GGGCACTTCGGGCTGATAGCATTGGTGAGGTTCGATGAGCAAATGCAAACCCTTTGAAGTCATACAGCATGGTACCCATTCCATGGGTCCCAACTCTCCAAGTTTAAGGGATTCTTCCTTCAGCTAAAACATGCATGGGAAACCCACAGTATGGTGCACCGTGTGACTGGCAAACGTTTTCAAATGCATCTCAGTTTTCGTCCCCTTTTACTCGGGTTCACCATTCCAGAAACTTTACGAACACTCTCCCCACTTGGAGAGTCAGTGCCTTTAACCTCCTGTTGGGCACAGTTTGTAATTTCTGCGCAAGATGAAAAGGAATAGGGAGAACGAATGAGAGACTAGCTCTAGGTGTCTGCACGGGCAAATTTAACGCTCATTTCCCACCAGGAAGAGGAATTAACCAAAGGCTCAGCATGCCGTGCCGGAACCAGATTAGGGCCTGAAGCAATCCTGTGGGTTTGCGGCCAGCTCACAAGATAGCGAGTTGAAGAAATGAGCTCAGGGGCACTGTAACTCACAAACCTGCAGAGTTATAAATGACAGCTATCGTCCAAAAATATATTGAAGGAAGGCTGCGAAGACGACTTGTAAGTGGGGCAGAATTGCAGGAAAACGATTTCAGGGGGTACACGGGAATTGCATTTAAAGCATAGGAAAAGAGGCAGAACGTCGACAATGATGCTCTTGGCCAAAAAGGGCGTATGCGTTTTTCCTGAATATATTCAGGAAAAAACGCATACGCCCTTTTTCGCCAAACAAGCAAGCATGTTAAAGAAATCGGCACTACAATGAAGTCTCACTGCCCCCCGGTCAAAAGGGCCATCTGAAAAAAGTGTAAAATCCAGAAAGGCAGCACAGGCCATGGAGAACAGGGAGCCTTGTTATGCTGATGGGCGGGATGTAAACTGCCAACAGCCACTCTGGAGAAGTGTATGGTGTTTCCCGGAACACCGAAAAAAGAAAGCTACGGAGCCTATGGCACTTCCACTTATGGTCCTATAGCTTAGGGAAATTAAAAACAAAAACACACAGCCACCCCAAAGTGTCGGACGGCTCTGTTAACAAGAACCTCATCTACGGTACAAGTTAAATATCCCAGAATGTGAAAAATGGATAAAGAAGTTGTGGTACGTACGTACAATGGAATATCACTCAGCAATGAAATCTATGTCATCAGGCCCGTCGCGGCATAATGAGTGGATTCAGGCACGATGATTCTAAGTGAAATAAGTCACACAGAAAATGAAATATCATAAGATATCACAAATACACGGAATGTAAACTTGGCTACACATGAACTGAATTACAAAACAGAACTGGGTCTCAAATTTAGAAAACCAACTTATGCTTGCTTAAGGGGAAAGGTGAGGTGGGGTGCTGCATAAAACCAGAGATAGAAATTTGCACAGATACCTTTGCATAAGCCAAATATATAATAGTCAAGACCTACTCCTTGCTCAACGAAATGGACTAAACACCCCATATTCAACGCCTAGGAATACACCTGACTAGTAAGAATCTTCAAACCCATGGATTTATATGTCTCCGTAAGAGAATGAAGCGTGTGTACAGTGGCATGAATGCAGCAGAGAAAATCCGATAAATCCCATTATCAAAATGAATTACACAAACAAAACCCAAGGACAGTGAAATAGAGAGCAATTCTTAAATAATTCATTCAGGGCTTGTGATACAACCTGGATTTACCACATCTACACCCAGAGCTGAGTGAGACATAAGTTTGGGCACTTCGGGCTGATAGCATTGGTGAGGTTCGATGAGCAAATGCAGACCCTTTGAATTCATACAGCATGGTACCCATTCCATGGGTCCCAACTCTCCAAGTATAAGGGATTCTTCCTTCAGCGAAAACATGCATGGGAAACCCACAGTATGGTGCACCGTGTGACTGGCAAACGTTTTCAAATGCATCTCAGTTTTCGTCCCCTTTTACTCGGGTTCACCATTCCAGACCCTTTACGAACACTCTCCCCACTTGGAGAGTCAGTGCCTTTAACCTCCTGTTGGGCACAGTTTGCAATTTCTGCGCAAGATGAAAAGGAATAGGGAGAACCAATGAGAGACTAGCTCTAGGTGTCTGCACGGGCAAATTTAACGCTCATTTCCCACCAGGAAGAGGAATTAACCAAAGGCTCAGCATGCCGTGCCGGAACCAGGTTAGGGCCTGAGGCAATCCTGTGGGTTTGCGGCCAGCTCACAAGATAGCGAGTTGAAGAAATGAGCTCAGGGCCACTGTAACTCACAAACCTGCAGAGTTATAAATGACAGCTATCGTCCAAAAATATATTGAAAGAAGGCTGCGAAGACGACTTGTAAGCGGGGCAGAATTGCAGGAAAACGATTTCAGGGGGTAGACGGGAATTGCATTTAAAGCATAGGAAAAGAGGCAGAACGTCGACAATGATGCTCTTGGCCAAAAAGGGCGTATGCGTTTTTTCCTGAATATATTAAGGAAAAAAGGCATACGCACTTTTTGGCCAACCAAGCAACCATGTTAAAGAAATCTGCACTACAATGAAGTCTCACTGACCCCCGGTCAAAAGGGCCATCTGAAAAAACTGTAAAATCCAGAAAGGCAGCACAGCCCATGGAGAACAACGAGCCTTGTTATGCTGATGGGCGGGATGTAAATTGCCAACAGCCAGTCTGGAAAAATGTATGGTGTTTCCCGGAACATCTAAAAAACCAAGCAACGGAGCCTACGGCAATTCCCCTTATGGTCCTATAGCTTAGGAAAATTAAAATCAAAAACACACAGCCACCCAAAAGTCTCGGGCGGCTTTGTTTACAAGAACCTCGTCTACGGTACAAGTTAAATATCCCAGAATGTGAAAAATGGATAAAGAAGTTGTGGTACGTACGTACAATGGAATAGCACTCAGCAATGAAATCTATGTCATCAGGCCCGTCGCGGCATAATGAGTGGATTCAGGTACGATGATTCTAAGTGAAATAAGTCACACAGAAAATGAAACATCATAAGATATCACTAATACACGGAATGTAATCTTGGCTACACATGAACTGAATTACAAAACAGAACAGGGTCTCAAATTTAGAAAACCAACATATGCTTGCTTAAGGGGAAAGGTGAGTTGGGGTGCTGCATAAAACCAGAGATAGAAATTAGCACAGATACCTTTCCATAAGCCAAATATGTAATAGTCAAGACCTACCCCTTGCTCAACGAAATGGACTAAACACCCCATATTCAACGCCTAGGAATACACCTGACTAGTAAGAATCTTCAAACCCATGGATTTATATGTCTCCGTAAGAGAATGAAGCGTGTGTACAGCGGCATGAATGCAGCAGAGAAAATCCGATAAATCCCATTATCAAAATGAATTACACAAACAAAACCCAAGGACAGTGAAATAGAGAGCAATTCTTAAATAATTCATTCAGGGCTTGTGATGCAACCTGGATTTACCACATCTACACCCAGAGCTGAGTGAGACATAAGGTTGGGCACTTCGGGCTGATAGCATTGGTGAGGTTCGATGAGCAAATGCAGACCCTTTGAAGTCATACAGCATGGTACCCTTTCCATGGGTCCCAACTCTCCAAGTTTAAGGGATTCTTCCTTCAGCTAAAACATGCATTGGAAACCCACAGTATGGTGCACCGTGTGACTGGCTAACGTTTTCAAATGCATCTCAGTTTTCGTCCCCATTTACTCGCGTTCACCATTCCAGACCCTTAACGAACACTCTCCCCACTTGGAGAGTCAGTGCCTTTAACCTCCTGTTGGGCACAGTTTGCAATTTCTGCGCAAGATGAAAAGGAATAGGGAGAACCAATGAGAGACTAGCTCTAGGTGTCTGCACGGGCAAATTTAACGCTCATTTCCCACCAGGAAGAGGAATTAACCAAAGGCTCAGCATGCCGTGCCGGAACCAGATTAGGGCCTGAGGCAATCCTGTGGGTTTGCGGCCAGCTCACAAGATAGTGAGTTGAAGAAAGGAGCTCAGGGGCACTGTAACTCACAAACCTGCAGAGTTATAAATGACAGCTATCGTCCAAAAATATATTGAAGGAAGGCTGCGAAGACGATTTGTAAGAGGGGCAGAATTGCAGGAAAACGATTTCAGGGGGTAGACGGGAATTGCATTTAAAGCATAGGAAAAGAGGCAGAACGTTGACAATGATGCTCTTGGCCAAAAAGGGCCTATGCGTTTTTTCCTGAATATATTCAGGAAAAAACGCATACGCCCTTTTTGGCCAACCAAGCAAGCATGTTAAAGAACTCTGCACTACAATGAAGTCTCACTGCCCCCCGGTCAAAAGGGCCATCTGAAAAAAGTGTAAAATCCAGAAAGGCAGCACAGGCCATGGAGTACAGGGAGCCTTGTTATGCTGATGGGCGGGATGTAAATTGCCAACAGCCACTCTGGAGAAGTGTATGGTGTTTCCCGGAACACCGAAAAAACAAAGCTACGGAGCCTACGGCACTTCCACTTATGGTCCTATAGCTTAGGGAAATTAAAATCAAAAACACACAGCCACCCCAAAGTGTCGGACGGCTCTGTTTACAAGAACCTCGTCTACGGTACAAGTTAAATATCCCAGAATGTGAAAAATGGATAAAGAAGTTGTGGTACGTACGTACAATGGAATATCACTCAGCAATGAAATCTATGTCATCAGGCCCGTCGCGGCATAATGAGTGGATTCAGGTACGATGATTCTAAGTGAAATAAGTCACACAGAAAATGAAACATCATAAGATATCACTACTACACGGAATGTAAACTTGGCTACACATGAACTGAATTACAAACCAGAACAGGGTCTCAAATTTAGAAAACCAACTTATGCTTGCTTAAGGGGAAAGGTGAGTTGGGGTGCTGCATAAAACCAGAGATAGAAATTAGCACAGATACCTTTCCATAAGCCAAATATGTAATAGTCAAGACCTACCCCTTGCTCAACGAAATGGACTAAACACCCCATATTCAACGCCTAGGAATACACCTGACTAGTAAGAATCTTCAAACCCATGGATTTATATGTCTCCGTAAGAGAATGAAGCGTGTGTACAGCGGCATGAATGCAGCAGAGAAAATCCGATAAATCCCATTATCAAAATGAATTGCACAAACAAAACCCAAGGACAGTGAGATAGAGAGCAATTCTTAAATAATTCATTCAGGGCTTGTGATGCAACCTGGATTTACCACATCTACACCCAGAGCTGAGTGAGACATAAGGTTGGGCACTTCGGGCTGATAGCATTGGTGAGGTTCGATGAGCAAATGCAGACCCTTTGAAGTCATACAGCATGGTACCCATTCCATGGGTCCCAAATCTCCAAGTTTAAGGGATTCTTCCTTCAGCTAACACATGCATGGGAAACCCACAGTATGGTGCACCGTGTGACTGGCAAACGTTTTCAAATGCACCTCAGTTTTCGTCCCCTTTTACTCGGGTTCACCATTCCAGAACCTTTACGAACACTCTCCCCACTTGGAGAGTCAGTGCCTTTAACCTCCTGTTGGGCACAGTTTGCAATTTCTGGGCAAGATGAAAAGGAATAGGGAGAACGAATGAGAGACTAGCTGTAGGTGTCTGCAAGGGCAAATTTAACGCTCATTTCCCACCAGGAAGAGGAATTAACCAAAGGCTCAGCATGCCATGCCGGAACCAGATTAGGGCCTGAGGCAATCCTGTGGGTTTGCGGTCAGCTCACAAGATAGCGAGTTGAAGAAAGGAGCTCAGGGGCACTGTAACTCACAAACCAGCAGAGTTATAAATGACAGCTATCGTCCAAAAATATATTGAAGGAAGGCTGCTAAGACGACTTATAAGCGGGACAGATTTGCAGGAAAACGATTTCAGGGGGTAGACGGGAATTGCATTTAAAGCATAGGAAAAGAGGCAGAACGTCGACAATGATGCTCTTGGCCAAAAAGGGCGTATGCGTTTTTTCCTGAATATATTCAGGAAAAAACGCATACGCCCTTTTTGGCCAACCAAGCAAGCATGTTAAAGAAATCTGCACTACAATGAAGTCTCACTGCCCCCCGGTCAAAAGGGCCATCTGAAAAAAGTGTAAAATCCAGAAAGGCAGCACAGGCCATGGAGAACAGGGAGCCTTGTTATGCTGATGGGCGGGATGTAAATTGCCAACAGCCACTCTGGAGAAGTGTATGGTGTTTACCGGAACACCGAAAAAACAAAGCTACGGAGCCTACGGCACTTCCACTTATGGTCCTATAGCTTAGGGAAATTAAAATCAAAAACACACAGCCACCCCAAAGTGTCGGACGGCTCTGTTTACAATAACCTGGTCTACGGTACAAGTTAAATATCCCAGAATGTGAAAAATGGATAAAGAAGTTGTGGTACGTACGTACAATGGAATATCACTCAGCAATGAAATCTATGTCATCAGGCCCGTCGCGGCATAATGAGTGGATTCAGGTACGATGATTCTAAGTGAAATAATCACACAGAAAATGAAACATCATAAGATATCACTAATACACGGAATGTAAACTTGGCTACACAGGAACTGAATTACAAAACAGAACAGGGTCTCAAATTGAGAAAACCAACTTATGCTTGCTTAAGGGGAAAGGTGAGTTGGGGTGCTGCATAAAACCAGAGATAGAAATTAGCACAGATACCTTTCCATAAGCCAAATATGTAATAGTCAAGACCTACCCCTTGCTCAACGAAATGGACTAAACACCCCATATTCAACGCCTAGGAATACACCTGACTAGTAAGAATCTTCAAACCCATGGATTTATATGTCTCCATAAGAGAATGAAGCGTGTGTACAGCGGCATGAATGCAGCAGAGAAAATCCGATAAATCCCATTATCAAAATGAATTGCACAAACAAAACCCAAGGACAGTGAGATAGAGAGCAATTCTTAAATAATTCATTCAGGGCTTGTGATGCAACCTGGATTTACCACATCTACACCCAGAGCTGAGTGAGACATAAGGTTGGGCACTTCGGGCTGATAGCATTGGTGAGGTTCGATGAGCAAATGCAGACCCTTTGAAATCATACAACATGGTACCCATTCCATGGGTCCCAAATCTCCAAGTTTAAGGGATTCTTCCTTCAGCTAACACATGCATGGGAAACCCACAGTATGGTGCACCGTGTGACTGGCAAACGTTTTCAAATGCATCTCAGTTTTCGTCCCCTTTTACTCGGGTTCACCATTCCAGAACCTTTACGAACACTCTCCCCACTTGGAGAGTCAGTGCCTTTAACCTCCTGTTGGGCACAGTTTGCAATTTCTGGGCAAGATGAAAAGGAATAGGGAGAACGAATGAGAGACTAGCTGTAGGTGTCTGCAAGGGCAAATTTAACGCTCATTTCCCACCAGGAAGAGGAATTAACCAAAGGCTCAGCATGCCATGCCGGAACCAGATTAGGGCCTGAGGCAATCCTGTGGGTTTGCGGTCAGCTCACAAGATAGCGAGTTGAAGAAAGGAGCTCAGGGGCACTGTAACTCACAAACCAGCAGAGTTATAAATGACAGCTATCGTCCAAAAATATATTGAAGGAAGGCTGCTAAGACGACTTATAAGCGGGACAGATTTGCAGGAAAACGATTTCAGGGGGTAGACGGGAATTGCATTTAAAGCATAGGAAAAGAGGCAGAACGTCGACAATGATGCTCTTGGCCAAAAAGGGCATATGCGTTTTTTCCTGAATATATTCAGGAAAAAACGCATACGCCCTTTTTGGCCAACCAAGCAAGCATGTTAAAGAAATCTGCACTACAATGAAGTCTCACTGCCCCCCGGTCAAAAGGGCCATCTGAAAAAAGTGTAAAATCCAGAAAGGCAGCACAGGCCATGGAGAACAGGGAGCCTTGTTATGCTGATGTGCGGGATGTAAATTGCCAACAGCCACTCTGGAGAAGTGTATGGTGTTTACCGGAACACCGAAAAAACAAAGCTACGGAGCCTATGGCACTTCCACTTATGGTCCTATAGCTTAGGGAAATTAAAATCAAAAACACACAGCCACCCCAAAGTGTCGGACGGCTCTGTTTACAATAACCTGGTCTACGGTACAAGTTAAATATCCCAGAATGTGAAAAATGGATAAAGAAGTTGTGGTACGTACGTACAATGGAATATCACTCAGCCATGAAATCTATGTCATCAGGCCCGTCGCGGCATAATGAGTGGATTCAGGTACGATGATTCTAAGTGAAATAATCACACAGAAAATGAAACATCATAAGATATCACTAATACACGGAATGTAAACTTGGCTACACAGGAACTGAATTACAAAACAGAACAGGGTCTCAAATTGAGAAAACCAACTTATGCTTGCTTAAGGGGAAAGGTGAGTTGGGGTGCTGCATAAAACCAGAGATAGAAATTAGCACAGATACCTTTCCATAAGCCAAATATGTAATAGTCAAGACCTACCCCTTGCTGAACGAAATGGACTAAACACCCCATATTCAACGCCTAGGAATACACCTGACTAGTAAGAATCTTCAAACCCATGGATTTATATGTCTCCGTAAGAGAATGAAGCGTGTGTACAGCGGCATGAATGCAGCAGAGAAAATCCGATAAATCCCATTATCAAAATGAATTACACAAACAAAACCCAAGGACAGTGAAATAGAGAGCAATTCTTAAATAATTCATTCAGGGCTTGTGATGCAACCAGGATTTACCACATTTACACACAGAGCTGAGTGAGACATAAGGTTGGGCACTTCGGGCTGATAGCATTGGTGAGGTTCGATGAGCAAATGCAGACCCTTTGAAGTCATACAGCATGGTACCCATTCCATGGGTCCCAACTCTCCAAGTTTAAGGGATTCTTCCTTCAGCTAAAACATGCATGGGAAACCCACAGTATGGTGCACCGTGTGACTGGCAAACGTTTTCAAATGCATCTCAGTTTTCGTCCCCTTTTACTCGGGTTCACCATTCCAGACCCTTTACGAACACTCTCCCCACTTGGAGAGTTAGTGCCTTTAACCTCCTGTTGGGCACAGTTTGCAATTTCTGCGCAAGATGAAAAGGAATAGGGAGAACGAATGAGAGACTAGCTCTAGGTGTCTGCACGGGCAAATTTAACGCTCATTTCCCACCAGGAAGAGGAATTAACCAAAGGCTCAGCATGCCGTGCCGGAACCAGATTAGGGCCTGAAGCAATCCTGTGGGTTTGCGGCCAGCTCACAAGATAGCGAGTTGGAGAAAGGAGCTCAGGGGCACTGTAACTCACAAACCTGCAGAGTTATAAATGACAGCTATCGTCCAAAAATATATTGAAGGAAGTCTGCGAAGACGACTTGTAAGCGGGACAGATTTGCAGGAAAACGATTTCAGGGGGTAGACAGGAATTGCATTTAAAGCATAGGAAAAGAGGAAGAACGTCGACAATGATGCACTTGGCCAAAAAGGGCGTATGCGTTTTTTCCTGAATATATTCAGGAAAAAACGCATACGCCCTTTTTGGCCAACCAAGCAAGCATGTTAAAGAAATCTGCACTACAATGAAGTCTCACTGCCCCCCGGTCAAAAGGGCCATCTGAAAAAAGTGTAAAATCCAGAAAGGCAGCACAGGCCATGGAGAACAGGGAGCCTTGTTATGCTGATGGGCGGGATGTAAATTGCAAACAGCCACTCTGGAGAAGTGTATGGTGTTTCCCGGAACACCAAAAAAACAAAGCTACGGAGCCTACGGCACTTCCACTTATGGTCCTATAGCTTAGGGAAATTAAAATCAAAAACACACAGCCACCCCAAAGTGTCGGACGGCTCTGTTTACAAGAACCTCGTCTACGGTACAAGTTAAATATCCCAGAATGTGAAAAATGGATAAAGAAGTTGTGGTACGTACGTACAATGGAATATCACTCAGCAATGAAATCTATGTCATCAGGCCCGTCGCGGCATAATGAGTGGATTCAGGTACGATGATTCTAAGTGAAATAAGTCACACAGAAAATGAAACATCATAAGATATCACTACTACACGGAATGTAAACTTGGCTACACATGAACTGAATTACAAAACAGAACAGGGTCTCAAATTTAGAAAACCAACTTATGCTTGCTTAAGGGGAAAGGTGAGTTGGGGTGCTGCATAAAACCAGAGATAGAAATTAGCACAGATACCTTTCCATAAGCCAAATATGTAATAGTCAAGACCTAGCCCTTGCTCAACGAAATGGACTAAACACCCCATATTCAACGCCTAGGAATACACCTGACTAGTAAGAATCTTCAAACCCATGGATTTATATGTCTCCGTAAGAGAATGAAGCGTGTGTACAGCGGCATGAATGCAGCAGAGAAAATCCGATAAATCCCATTATCAAAATGAATTACACAAACAAAACCCAAGGACAGTGAAATAGAGAGCAATTCTTAAATAATTCATTCAGGGCTTGTGATGCAACCTGGATTTACCACATCTACACCCAGAGCTGAGTGAGACATAAGTTTGGGCACTTCGGGCTGATAGCATTGGTGAGGTTCGATGAGCAAATGCAGACCCTTTGAAGTCATACAGCATGGTACCCATTCCATGGGTCCCAACTCTCCAGGTTTAAGCGATTCTTCCTTCAGCTAAAACATGCATGGGAAACCCACAGTATGGTGCACCGTGTGACTGGCAAACGTTTTCAAATGCATCTCAGTTTTCGTCCCCTTTTACTCGGGTTCACCATTCCAGACCCTTTACGAACACTCTCCCCACTTGGAGAGTCAGTGCCTTTAACCTCCTGTTGGGCACAGTTTGCAATTTCTGCGCAAGATGAAAAGGAATAGGGAGAACCAATGAGAGACTAGCTCTAGGTGTCTGCACGGGCAAATTTAACGCTCATTTCCCACCAGGAAGAGGAATTAACCAAAGGCTCAGCATGCCGTGCCGGAACCAGATTAGGGCCTGAAGCAATCCTGTGGGTTTGCGGCCAGCTCACAAGATAGCGAGTTGAAGAAAGGAGCTCAGGGGCACTGTAACTCACAAACCTGCAGAGTTATAAATGACAGCTATCGTCCAAAAATATATTGAAGGAAGGCTGCGAAGACGACTTGTAAGCGGGACAGATTTGCAGGAAAACGATTTCAGGGGGTAGACGGGAATTGCATTTAAATCATAGGAAAAGAGGCAGAACGTCGACAATGATGCACTTGGCCAAAAAGGGCGTATGAGTTTTTTCCTGAATATATTCAGGAAAAAACGCATACGCCCTTTTTGGCCAACCAAGCAAGCATGTTAAAGAAATCTGCACTACAATGAAGTCTCACTGCCCCCCGGTCAAAAGGGCCATCTGAAAAAAGTGTAACATCCAGAAAGGCAGCACAGGCCATGGAGAACAGGGAGCCTTGTTATGCTGATGGGCGGGATGTAAATTGCCAACAGCCACTCTGGAGAAGTGTATGGTGTTTCCCGGAACACCGAAAAATCAAAGCTACGGAGCCTACGGCACTTCCACTTATGGTCCTATAGCTTAGGGAAATTAAAATCAAAAACACACAGCCACCCCAAAGTGTCGGACGGCTCTGTTTACAAGAACCTCGTCTACGGTACAAGTTAAATATCCCAGAATGTGAAAAATGGATAAAGAAGTTGTGGTACGTACGTACAATGGAATATCACTCAGCAATGAAATCTATGTCATCAGGCCCGTCGCGGCATAATGAGTGGATTCAGGTACGATATTCTAAGTGAAATAAGTCACACAGAAAATGAAACATCATAAGATATCACTACTACACGGAATGTAAACTTGGCTACACATGAACTGAATTACAAAACAGAACAGGGCCTCAAATTTAGAAAACCAACCAATGCTTGCTTAAGGCGAAAGGTGAGTTGGGGTGCTACATAAAACCAGAGATTGAAATTAGCACAGATACCGTTCCATAAGTCAAATATGCAATAGTCAAGACCTACTCCTTGCTCAATAAAATGGACTCAACACCCCAAATTCAACGCCTAGGAATATACCTGACTAGTAAGAATCTTAAAACCCATGGATTTATATGTCTCCATAAGAGAATCAAGCGTGTGGACAGCGGTATAATCGCAGCAGTGAAAATCCGATAAATCCCATTATCAAAATGAATTATAAAAACAAAACACAATGACAGTGAAATAGAAAGCAATTCTTAAATAATTCATTCAGGACTTGTGATGCAACCTGGATTTACCATATCTACACTCAGAGCTGGGTGAGACATAAGGCTGGACACTTTGAGCTGATAGCATTGGTGAGGTTCGGTGAGCAAATGCAGACCCTTTGAAGTCATACTGCATGATACCCATTCCATGGGTCCCAACTCTCCAGGTTTAAGGGATTCTTCCTTTAGCTAAAACATGCATGGGAAACCCAGAGTATGGTCCCTGTGACTGCGCAACGTTTTTAAATGCATCTAAGTTTTCGTCCCCTGATACTCGGGTTGACCATTCCGGACGGTAATAATAACACTCTCCCCGCTTGGAGAGTCAGTGCCTTTAACCTCCTGTTTGACACAGTGTGCAATTTCTGCGCAAGATGAACAGGAATAGGGAGAAACAATGAGAGACTAGCTGTAGGTGTCTGCACGGGCAAATTTATGCTCATTTCCCTCCAGGAAGTGGAATTAACCAAAGGCTCAGCATGCCGGGCCGGAACCAGATTAGGGCCTGAAGCAATCCTGCGGTTTTGCGGCCAGCTCACAAGGAAACGAGTTGAAGAAAGGAGCTCAGGGGCACTGTCATTCACAAACCTGCAGAGTTATAAATGACAACTATCGTCCAGAAATACATTGAAGAAGGCTGCGAAGAGGACTTGACAGCGGGGCAGAATTGCTGGAAAACGATTTCAGGGGGTAGACTGGAATTGCATTTAAAGCATAGGAAAGAGTCATAACGTCGACAATGATGCACTTGGCCAAAAAGGGCGTATGCGTTTTTACCTGAATATATTCAGGAAATAACGCATACGCCCTTTTTGGCCAACCAAGCAAGCGTGTAAAGGAAATCTGCACTACAATGAAGTCTCACTGCCCCCCGGTCAAAAGGGCCTTCTGAAAAAAGTGTAAAATCCAGAAAGGCAGGACAGGCCATGGAGAACAGGGAGCCTTGTTATGCTGATGGACGGGATATAAATTGCCAACAGCCACTCTGGAGAAGTGTATGGTGTTTCCTGAAACACCTAAAAAACAAAGCAACGGAGCGTACGGCACTTCCACTTAAGCTCCTATAGCTTAGGGAAATTAAAATCCAAAAGACACAGCCACTCTAAAATTTCAGAAGGCTCTGTTTACAAGAACCTCATCTACGGTACAAGTTAAATATCCCAGAAAGCGAAAAATGGATAAAGAAGTTGTGGTACGAACGTACTTTGGAATAACACTCAGCAATGAAATCTAGGTCATCAGGCCCATCGCGGCATAATGAGTGGATTCAGGTACGATGATTCTAAGTGAAATAAGTCACACAAAACAAGAAACATCATAAGATATCACTAATACACGGAATGTAAACTTGGCTACACATGAACTGAATTACAAAACAGAACAGGGACTCAAATTTAGAAAAGCAACCAATGCTTGCTTAAGGGCAAAGGTGAGTAGGGGTGCTGCATAAAACCAGAGATTGAAATTAGCACAGATACCGTTCCATAAGCCAAATATGTAATAGTCAAGACCTACTCCTTGCTCAACGACATGGACTCAACACCGCATATTCAACGCCTAGGAATACACCTGACTAGTAAGAATCTTCAAACCCATGGATTTATATGTCTCTGTAAGAGAATCAAGCGTGTGTACAGCGGCATAAAAGCAGCAGTGAAAATCCGATAAATCCCGTCATCAAACTAAATTACAAAAACAAAACACAATGACAGTGAAATAGAGAGCAATTCTTAAATAATTCATTCAGGGCTTGTGATGCAACCTGGATTTACCACATCTACACCCAGAGCTGGGTGAGACATAAGGCTGGACACTTCTGACTGATAGTATTGGTGAGGTTCAGTGAGCAAATGCAGACCCTTTGAAGTCATACTGCATGGTACCCATTCCATGGGTCCCAACTCTCCAGGTTTAAGGAATTCTTCCTTCAGCTTAAACATGCTTGGGAATCCCAGAGTATGGTCCGCCGTGTGACTGGGAAACGATTTTAAATGCTTCTCAGGTTTCGTTCCCTGGTACTTGGGTTCACCATTCCAGACGCTTTACTAACTCTCTACCCACTTGGAGAGTCAGTGCCTTTAACCTCCTGTTTGGCACAGTTTGCAATTTCTGCGCAAGATGAACAGGAATAGGGAGAACCAATGAGAGACTAGCTTTAGGGTCTGCACGGGCAACTTAAATGTTCATTTCCCACCAGAAAGAGGAATTTACCAAAGTCTCAGCGTGCCGTGCCGAAACCATTTTAGGGCCTGAAGCAATCCTGTGGGTTTGCGGCCAGCTCACAAGCAAGCGAGTTGAAGAAAGGAGCTCAGGGACACTGTAATTAACAAACCTGCAGAGTTATAAATGACAGGTATCATACAAAAATATATTGAAGTAAGGCTGCGAAGAGGGCTTGAAACGGGGCAGAATTCCAGGAATATGATTTCAGGAGGTAGACGGGCAGTGCTCTGAAAGCATAGGAGAAGAGGCCGATCCTCGACAATGATGCACTTGGTCAAAAAGTGCATATGCGTTTTTTCAGGGCCCTCATTAAAGAGGGTAGGAGGCTCCCAGCATGCTTTCGTGGCCAACAGTGGGCCCACATCGCCAAGGCGATGTGAGCCAGCCAGGCAGGAGTGACCTCACATCCGAGGGCCCACCTCACAGAAGGGTAAGGAACCCAGCCAGGATCAGACTCTCACCAGAGTGCCCACATCAGCAAGGGGCTGTGAACCACGCAGGAGTATCATCACACCCGTGGGGCCACATCATCAAAAGTTGAGGTACACAAAAAATGTGGCCTCAAACCAGAGGACCCACATCACCATGAGTTTCGGAGCGAGGCAGGCAGGATTAACCTCACAACACATGGCCCATTGTATAAAAAAGGTGAGGAACCCAGCAGTTGGAACATCCCAGCAGGCGGCCCAGAGCACCGAGGCTATGGGATCCAGGCAGTGATGAACTCACAACAGAGGGCCCTCATCATGAAACTGTGAGCAAACCAGCCGTTGTGACCTCAGAGCACAAGGCCCACATCCCCATGGGGAAGGGAACCAAGCAGGAGTGTCATCGCACCAGTGGGCACACATCAGAAAATGTGGGGAGCCCAGCAGTTAGGGCCTGACGCCAGAGGGCTCTCATCACCGAGGAGAGGAGGCTCCCAGCAGGCTCCAACTGCTACCAGAGGGCCGCCATCGCCAATGCGGGATGTGCCAGCCAGGCAGGAGTGACCTCAGAGCAGAGGGCCCACCTCACAAAAGTGTGAGGAACCCAAAGAGGATCAGACTCTCACCACAGGGCCCACATCACCAAGGGAATGGGAACCAGGCTGGAGTGTCCTCACACCAGTGAGGCGTCATCACCGAAATGTGAGTGACCCAGCACACGTGGCCTCAAACCAGAGGACACACATCACCAAGGGGCTGGGAGTGAGGCAGGCAGGAGGAGCCTCAAAACATAGGGCCCATGGAATAAAAATGGTGAGGAATCCAGCAGCTGGAACCTCCCAGCAGGCGGCCAGGAGCAGCGAGGCTATGGGATCCAGACCTGACTGAACTCAAAACAGAGGGCCCTCATCATGAAACTCTGAGCAACCCAGCCGTTGGGACCTCAGAGCAGAAGGCCCACATTCCCATGTGGTTGGGAACATGGCATAAGTGTACTCGCACCACAGGGCACACATCAGAGAATTTTGGGAGCTCAGAAGTTAGGGCCTGATGCCAGAGGGCCCTCATTACCAAGGGGAGGAGACTCCAAGCAGGCACCAACTCCCAACTGAGGGCCCATGTCGCCAAGGGGACGTGTGACAGCCAGGCAGGAGTGACCTGACAGCAGAGGGCCTACCTCACAGAAGGGTGAGGAACCCAGCCAGGATAAGACTCTCACCAGAGGGCCCACATCACCAAGGGGATCAGAAACAGGCAGGACTGTCTTCACACCAGTGTGGCCACATCATAGAAAGGTGAGGAACCCAGCACATGTGGCCTAAACCAGAAGACCCACATCTCCAAGGGGCTCGGAGTGAGGCAGGCAGGAGGAGCCTCAAAACACAGGGCCCATAGAATAAAAAAGCTGAGGAATCCTGCAGTGGGAACCTCCCAGCAGGCGGCCCAGAGCACCGAGTCTATGCGATCCAGGCTGCAGTGAACTCACAGCAGAGGGCCCACATCATGAAACTGTGAGCAACCCATCCATTGGGACCTCAGAGCAGAAGGCCCACATCCCCATGGGGATGGGAACCTCGCAGGAGTGTCCTCGCACCACTTAGCACGTATCAGAAAATGTGGGTACCCAGCAGTTAGGGCCTGATGCAAGAGGGCCGTCATCACCGAGGGGAGGAGGCTCCCAGCAGGCTCCAACTGCCACAAGATGGCCGATGTTGCCCTGGCGGGGTGTGCCAGCCAGGCAGGAGTGACCTCACAGCAGAGGGCCCACCTCACAGAAGGGTGAGGAACCCAGCCAGGATCAGACTCTCACCAGAGGGCCCACATCATCAAAGGGATAGGAACCAGGCAGGAGTGTCCTCACACCAGTGGGGCCACATCATCGAAAGGTGAGGGACCCAGCACACGTGGCCTCAAACCAGAGGACACACATCACCAAGGGGCTGGGAGTGAGGCAGGCAGGAGGAGTCTCAAAACAGAGGGCCCATAGAAGAAAAAAGGTGAGGAATCCCACAGTTGGAACCTCCCAGCAGGTGGCCAGGAGCAGCGAGGCTATGGGATCCAGGCCGGAGTGAACTCACACCTGAGGGCCCTCATCATGAAACTGAGCAACCCAACGTTGGGACCTCAGAGCAGAAGGCCCACATTCCCATGGGGTTGGGAAACTGGCAGGAGTGTACTCGCGCCACAGGGCGCACATCAGAAAATTTTTGGAGCCCAGGAGTTACGGCCTGACGCCAGAGGGCCCTCATTACCGAGGGGAGGAGACTCCCAGCAGGCACCAACTCCCACCAGAGGGCCGACGTCGCCAAGGCGGGGTGTGCCAGCCAGGCAGGAGTGACCTCAGAGAAGAGGTCCCACCTCACAGAAGTGTGAGTAACCCAACCAGGATCTGACTCTCACCGGAGGGCCCACATCACCAAGAGGATGGGAACCAGGCAGGAGTGTCCTCACACCAGTGGGGCCACATCAGCCAAAGGTGAGGAACCCAGCACATGTGGCCTCAAACCAGAGGACACACATCACCAAGGGGCTGGGAGTGAGGCAGGTGTCTGGAGGGGCACATTTAACTCTAATTTCCCACCAGGAAGAGGAATTAACCAAAGGCTCAGAGTGACGTGCTGGACCCTGATTACGGCCTGAAGCAAACCTGCGGTTCTGTGGCCAGCTTTCAAGGAAACGAGTTTTAAAGGAAATCACGGGCACTGTAATTCACAAACCTGCAGAGTTATAAATGACAGCTATTGGCAAAAATATATTGAAGTAAGTCTGCAAAGAGGACTTGAAAACGAGGCAGAATTGCAGGAATCATATTTCAGGAGGTAGATTGGAATTGCATTTAAAGTATGTGAAAAGCGGCAGATCTTTGACAGTGATGCACTTGGACAAAAGGGCGTATACATTTTTTCCTGAATATATTCAGGAAAAAACGCATATGCCCTTTTTGGCCAACCAAGCACTCGAGCAATGGAAATCCGCACTACAATGAAGTCTCATTTCCCATTCGTCAAAAGGGCCATCTGAAAAAAGTGTAAAACCCAGATACACAGGACAGGCCATGGAGAACAGGGAGCCTTGTTATGCTGATGGGCGGGATGTAAGTTGCCAACAGACACTCTGGAGATGTTTATGGTGTATCCTGAAACATCTGAAAAACAAAGCTACAGACCCTAGGGCACTTCCACTTTTGGCCCTATAGCTTAGGAAAATTAAAATCAACAAGACACAGCCAACACAAAATTTAGGGCTGCTGTGTTTACAAGAACCTCGAATCCAGTACAAATTAAATATCCCAGAAAGAAAAAAATGGATAAAGGAGTTGTGCTACTTACGTACAACGGAATATCACTCAGCAATGAAATCAATGTCATCAGGCCTGTAGCAGCAAATTGAGTGGATTTAAGTATGATGATTCTAAGAGAAATAGAGAAATATGTCACAGAGTAAGATAATTATCATAAGATATCACTAATAGAGAGAGTGTAAACTTGGCTACACATAAACTGAATTACAAAACCGAACAGAGTCTCACATTTAGATAAAAACTTATGCTTGCTTAAGGGGAAAGTTGAGTTGGGGTGCTGTATAAAACCAGAGATTGTAATTAGCACACATACCGTTCCATAAGCCAAATATGTAATAGACAAGACCTACTCTTTGCTCAACGAAATAGACTCATCCATGGTGTATCACCTCACACCTGTTAGAATGGGCATCATCAGAAAATCTACAAACAACAGATGCTGGAAAGGGTGTGGAGATAAGGAACCCTCTTCCACTATTGTTGGGAATGTAAATTGATACAGTCACTGTGGAGAACATTATGGAGTTTCTTATAAAACTAAGAATAGAATTACCATATGATACAGCAATGCCACTACTGGGCATATACCCAGACAAAACCATAAATCAAAAAGAGACATTCACCGCAATGTTCATTGCATCACTATTTACAATATCCAGGTAATGGAAGCAACCTAAATGCCCACAGACAGACGAATGCATAAAGATGTGGTACATATATAAAATGGAATATCACTAAGCCATAAAAAGGAATGAAATTGGGTCATTTGTAGAGACGTTGATGGATCTAGAGACTGTCATACAGAGTGAAGTAAGTCAGAAATAGAAAAACAAATCTTGTATATTAATGCATATATGTGGAACCTAGAAAAATTGTACAGATGAACCGTTTTGCAAGGCAGAAATAGAGCAACAGATGTAGACAACAAACGTATGAACACAAAGGGGGGAAAGCTGTTGGGGGGTGGTGGTGGGAGGAGTTGAGAGATTGGGATTGGCATGTATACATTTATATGTATAAAATCGATAACCAAAAAGAACCTGCTGTATAAAAAAATAAAATAAAATTCCAAATTACAAAAAGTAAAACAGACAAAATATTCTTCCCTTCACATACATGTATTTATATGAATAAATTATTTCCATGCTTATATCTGTAAATACAAAAAAGAGGAATAAAATCTACCTTGAACCAAAAACGAAAGAAAGAAAACAAAAGAGAACCCACCAGTTACACAGAGGAAAACCGTATCAGGGCACTTGCTCCAGTTGTAAACAATTCTGAAGTTGGTCAGTGGTGGGGAATCATCTCCCATTCAGCCAGCAGGCCCCACACAACAAGCGTCCTCATTGCAAAGCTGGGGGACCGTGCCGAGGCATCTGTGAGTAAACGTGGGCTGAGCCCCAGGCCAGCTGCTGCTGAAATGTTCCCACCCTTCCCAGGTAAAACACCTGAATATGTACAAGGACTTGAAAGCCTAGAGGAAGGGCCATGGAGCCACATGAGCACCAGCATGCCAGCCGACTTGGTGCCTGCAGGCCAGCCAGGATGGTCCTGGCCCTGGGTGCTCTTCTGGAAGCTTTCCATTTCCCTGCCTGAGATACCCCTGCTGTCCCGGCCCCCACTGCTTTCTTCCTCACTCACCTCTGCCCAGGGAGAAATTCCAGCGGCAGGTATGGGTGACACATCCTCTTCTTTAGCAGGTGGCATCTTGGCAACTGCTGCAGAAAGTCCAGCAGAGCCCCACTCACACTGGGCCACCAACAAAGCCATGGCCTCTCACTCCCTCCCACCAGTCCAGCCCCGAGACTGCTGACAGGGCAGAGAAAATGGCGTCAGGCACAGCTGCAGGGGCTCTTGCTGCCTGGAGCGGTGTTTATATTGATCTCAACCCAGGCACACCTGGGGAGGGATGGCCGGCACGGTCAGGCTTCCCAGGCCAGCCAATAATCACCCCTCAGGGGCTCACAGTTGCAGAAACTGGAACTTGCTGAATCGGCCAGGTCCAAGGAACAGGTGTGGGCTCCTGAGAGTCAGGATAGACAAGGGGCTGCAGCTCTGGCTTGTTTTCTAATTATATTATCTGGCCCATGAGTGGGAGACAACTTCAAGAAAACCCTCTCCTAATGAGAGGAACCCAGGAGTCAGGGAGAGGAGGGGTGGGTGGTGGGTGGAGACAGAGGCCTGGTGCCCCGGGTGCAGTGGAAGTCTCTGGAAGACCAGGTGGAGGGAGGCCACACAGAGTGATGCCCAGGGTCACAGACCTGTCGGAGCTGCCGTTTCTTAGTTCAAGTCCTGCTCTGAGGTGCTCTGTGTCAGATCTGAGTGACAGGTGAGCAGGGAGTGCTCTGCAATGAGGGCGATGTGCATGGTTCCTGTGTGCCCAGCCCTGCCACAGTACCTGCAAGGGTAGCTCTGTATCCGGGGAGGGGTCTGACCACGAGAGCCCCATGGGCTGCAGGGGAACCTGCCCAGGGAACCCCATATCCTGGGAGGGGCCTGAACACGAGAGCCCCGTGGGCTGGGGTGGGGGTGAGGTACCTGCCCAGGTGAGCTCCATATCCTGGGATTGGCCTGGCCTCAAGAGCCCCATGGGCTGCTGGAGTCCTGGTAAAGGATGTCAGGACAGTCAGTGAAGCCACCGAGGATAGACCTCCAGTAGTTCCTAAATCCTACATCCTGCTGGTCATTCTACCAACCACCAGGACATGGTATTCTGTATTAGTCTTCAATGATGCCTTCTTTTGAATTCTAGTAGTCCCAGAGTCACAAGAAATTTTGGCTTGTGAGTGGCAGGACTCAACATACAACTAAAACAATACTTCCGGGCCGTGTTGCCCCAAGGGTTCAAAAATTCCCACACCATCTTTGGGGAAAGCTCAGCTAAAGACCTAAAAGTTCTACCTCTGGAAAAGGAAACACTCCTTCAATATGCAGACGACATTCTGATCGCCAGCCCTACTAAGGAGACCTCTGAACTACCAAGCCAATAAAGGATACAAGTTGTCCAAGAAAAAGCTCAAATATCACAGACTACGGTGACCTGCCTGGGCTTCATTCGCACAGAAGGTCGGAGAAGCCCATCCCAGGAAAGGGAAGAAACAATTTACAGCCTTACCCATTTCTAAAACTAGAAGACAGCTTAGGGGTTCCTGGGGAGGCCAGGGTTTGCTGCTTCTGGATCCCTAACTACAGTCTACTAGCTGGGTCTCTATATGAAACACTGAAAGGAAAAGATGATGATCCTTTTGAATAGAATCCAGAAGTGGCCTTTCAAGAATGGAAAGAGCAGTCAATTCAGACCCTTGCCCTGGAACTCCCTAATTTAGCTAAACCCTTTGACCTTTACATTCCTAGTGAACGGTGAATCGCCATTGGAGTATTAGTGCAAAACCTGGGACCACTTGAAATGGAACAATGCAAGAATGCCATCCAGGTAGGATAAACTACGGTCACCAAGGGGCTTGGCCCACCGCCACATCTGGCCAAGATACTGGCAGTATCTGAAAACCTGGAAATCAGCAGCCCAAAAGGCCACCTCCCTCCTAAGGGAAAAGGACCCCACGTGGTGATCCTAACCCCCAACCAGGCCCTGAAGTTGCAGGGTTTGCTCCGTGGGCACACTGACCTTGAGTGAGGAGGCCCTCCAACTCCAACCTCCAGAGAGATAACCGGGGCAAAGGGGCACCATGACGACTCGTGTGACCATCACTTGACCTGGAGTTTCTCTCATAAAACAACAAGAGTGTGTCCCAAAAGAGTAGACTACTGCTTGCAGGACTTACTGCACCCAGAGGGGAGGTAATAATCTTGGCGGGGGAACCGTATATCACGCTGTCACCATAGAAGAGCCTACAGACACTGTGATGATGGTGGCCAATAAGACCGGCTGGACTCCTGTTTACTTCAAAAGGCTGTTGACTCAGTGGCCATCATGGTCCTTCATCACCACTGACCCTGGACTGTCTGGGAGTTGAGCAGTCAGGGTGCTGACACCTGGTGCTGTTTTTACGTTAATTCAGGGGCCTAATTGAAGAAAGCGCAGACTACTGGTCAGAGCATCTAGGCTGGCAGAAACGGTCAGCCTAAGGTGGCCGAACAAATGTGGGGCGGGGTGAAACTGGACCTCACAGCGTCACTGCACATCTCCTTCCTGGACCCTTAAAGGTCATTAGAATCTATAACACTACCAATACTTGTGCTCAGGCGGACGAGCAGGGAGGCAGGAGGCCTGGGGACAATCAACGTCACCTGGAGGCTGCTGGGGAGAAGTTCTGACCCTCGCCCACGGGTATGAGGGCTCCTAACTCAGCACTCAGCAGTTACAGATGAAGGGTCTGCACCCTCAGCACTCTACGAATGAGGAAGGGGACAAAATGCAGAAGAGGGGTTTGTCCCAGGCAAAGCCCCTTAAAAATCCCTGGGAGATAAAAATAGAATCTGGGCAATAAAATAAAGTCTAACCTTTTTTATCCTTTGTGCTTTGTCTAATTTCACGTGCTCCTAGGGTCCCACATGCAGAGGTTCAACAGCCGGCACTTCAGACCAGATTTCCTAGTGCAGAATGGCTGGGTCGACACCTCAGCTCCTGGGGCACGGTGCAGACTCCGCGATATAGAGCCTGAGCTGCAGCCAACTGGGCCCTCGAGAGCTCCGCCCCCTCCCTCCCACTGACTCTGACAGGATCTCTACACAGCAGCCCAGCCCACAGCCCACGGGGTAGCACATGCTCTCACCTCTCCATTCTCTGATCAAAATATAAAGTTTCCTTTGCTTCTGAACCAAACTCAGTCTCAATCTGTTGGCTCCAATGACACTGGGCAGGGGGACACTTGTTGGGGTCCACTCTGGAGGATCAGTAACAGAAATTGAGAACATTGTAACTTCAATGAACAGATGTGTGAGCCAAACTGTAATTAACATAGAACAGTGTATAAGGCTCGGGCAAAATAAGATGTTTCTAACACTTCCATTTGATATTTCCATCACTTTATTATAAGCAAGTTCAGTGAAAAGGTCTTATTTGTCAGGTCAATACTAGAGAAACGAAGTGATTTCTTTCCAAGGATGTACATCTAATAATCTTGGTTAAAGCTTCAATCTTGTTTTAAATGCTTTTCCATTGAAAATGATACCTCTCTTTCAGCTCCCCCATTTCTGAGAAGCATAAAATCTTATAATTTATTAAGACCAAATGGGAAAGGTGGGAGGAGGGATAAATTAACAGTTTGGGATTAACACATACACACTGCTATGTATAAAATCGATCATCAACAAGGAACTACTGTATAGCACAGGGAACTACACTCAATATTTTGCAATAACCTATAAGGGGAAATAATCTGAAAAAGAATAGATGTTTTTATTGACATCATCTATTAATGACAGTTAAAATGGAACCTAAGGGAAGCCAGTGGTGACTGCTTCTGACCCTGAAGACTTCAATCATCTAAAGTTTGGACTCTGCCTACTTCCCAAGGCCCTTAATGAACCTATGTGTAGCCGTAGCTTAAAAAATTCCCCAGTTTGGGTTGTGGAGAGACACTGATTTTGAAAAAGCCCTGGTGTTCTCCTCACATGAATGGGACACTTCCTACACCTAAAACATGCCTGTCACACCCAGAGGATGGTATACCGTCTGATCGGGAAGAGTTTGGAAAAGGCATCTCATCTCCTCATCTCCCGGTGCTCGGGTTCACCCCTCCAGCGTCTTTACGAACAGTCTCCCCACTTGGAGATGTCAGCACTGTCAACATCCTGTTTGGAATTTGTCCAGAGGATGAAGCAGAAGGAGGAGGAACAATGAGTGACAAGTCCTAGGTTTTCGGACAGGCACATGTCACTCTAATTTCCAACCAGGAAGACGAATTGACCAAAGGCTAGGGTTGCCCATGGAAACAGAATAGGGCTTGAGGAAATCCCGCTGCTTTGTGGCCAGTTCCCATAAAGAGAAGTTGAAAAATGGAACTCAGGGACACTAAAATTCACGAAACTGCAGAGTTGAAAATATCTCTCACTGAAAAATGTCTTGAGGAAAGTCAGAGAAAAGGACTTGTAAGCAACGGAGAATGGCAGGAAAGGGATTGGAAGAGGTAGAAATGACTCGCCATTAAGCACAAGAAAAGGGGCTGAACATTGCCAACATTGCAGTTGGCCAAAAAGGGTGTATGCGTCTTTTTCTGTATATATTCAAGAAAAGGGCATACACTTTTTTAGCCAACCAAACAGGTGGGCACTGGAAATCAATACTACAAAACATATCACTTCGCCTCAGTCAGAAGAGCCTTCCTCGTAAAGTGTAAACACCAGAAATGCAGGACAGGGCAAGGAGAAAAGGGAGCCCTGTGAGGCTTATAGTGGAAATGTATATTGCCAACGGTCACTCTGGATAAGTGTATTGTGTTTACTAAAGCATCTAAAAAATGAGCTACAGAGCACAGGGCACTTGCACTCATGGACGTATATCTTGGGAAAAACAAAAATGGAGAGGACACAGGCACCCCAATGTTTACCGCCTCTCTGTTTAAAAGATCCTCGACTAGGATATAATTTATATGTCTGTGGAGGGAAAAAATGGATAGAGATGTGGCACTTATGTAGAGTGGAATATTACTCAGCCTGAAAATCAATGAAATATGGCCAGTTGTAACAACCCCAGAGGAGTTACGTAGGATCATTCGAAGTCACATAATTCAAAAAGAAAAAGACATACGATACTACTAATACACGGAATATAAACGAGGCTACAAATGAACTGAATTACAAAACAGAACGGGGTCTCAGATTTAGAAAACCAACTTATGCTTGCTTAAGGATAAAGGAGAGTTGGGGTGCTGCATAAAACCAGAGATTGAAATTAGCACAGATACCGTTCCATAAGCCAAATATGTAATAGAAAAAACCTACTCCCTGGCCAACGAAATGGACTCAACACCCCATATTCAGCACCTAGGAATATACGGGACGAGTAAGAGTCTTAATACCTATGGATTTATATGTCTCGGTAAGAGAATCAAGCGTGTGTACAGTGACATAAACGCAGCAGGGAAAATCAGCTAAATCCCATTATCAAAATAAATTTCAAAAACAAAACACAATGACAGTGAAATAGAGAGCAATTCTTAAATAATTCATTCAGGGCTTGTGATGCAACCTGGATTTACCACATCTACACCCAGAGATGGGTGAGACATAAGGCTGGACACTTCGGGCTGATAGCATTGGTGAGGTTCCGTAAGCAAATGCAGACCCTTTGAAGTCATACTGCATGGTACCCATTCCATGGGTCCCAACTCTCCAGGTTTAAGGGATTCTTCCTTCAACTTAAACATGCTTGGGAACCCCAGAGTATGGTGTACCATGTGACCGGGAAGTCTTTTCAAATGCATCTCAGTTTTCGTCCCCTTTTACCCGTGTTCACAATTCCAGACCATTTACTAACACTCTCACCACTTGGAGAGTCAGTGCCTTTAACCTCCTGTTTGGCACAGTTTGCAATTTCCGCACAAGATGAACAGGAATAGGGAGAACAAATGAGTGACTAGCTGTAGGTGTCTGCACGGACAAATTTTATGCTCATTTCCCACCAGGAAGAGGAATTAACCAAAGGCTCAGCATGCCATGCGGGAACCAGATTAGGGCCTGAAGCAATCCTGCAGGTTTGCGGATAGCTCACAAGAAAGCGAGTTGAAGAAAGGAGCTCAGGGACACTGTAATTCACAAACGGGCAGAGTTATAATTGACAGCTATCGTCCAAAAATATATTGAAGGTAGGCTGCGAAGAGGACTTGAAAGCGGGGCAGAATTGCAGGAAAACGATTTCAGGGGGTAGACTGGAATTGCATTTAAAGCATAGGAAAAGAGGCAGAACGTCGACAATGATGCACTTGGCCAGAAAGGGCGTATGCGTTTTTTCCTGAATATATTCAGGAAAAAACGCATACGCCCTTTTTGGCCAACCAAGCAAGCATGTTAAAGTAATCTGCACTACAATGAAGTCTCACTGCCCCCCGGTCAAAAGGGCCATCTGAAAAAAGTGTAAAATCCAGAAAGGCAGCACAGGCCATGGAGAACAGGAAGCCTTGTTATGCTGATGGACGGGATGTAAATTGCCAACAGCCACTCTGGAGAAGTGTATGGTGTTTCCTCAAACACCTAAAAAACAAAGCAACGGAGCCTACGGCACTTCCACTTAAGCTCCTATAGCTTAGGGAAATTAAAATCCAAAAGACACAGCCACTCTATAATTTCAGAAGGCTCTGTTTACAAGAACCTCATCTACGGTACAAGTTAAATATCCCAGAAAGCGAAAAATGGATAAAGAAGTTGTGGTACGAACGTACTTTGGAATAACACTCAGCAATGAAATCTAGGTCATCAGGCCCATCGCGGCATAATGAGTGGATTCAGGTACGATGATTCTAAGTGAAATAAGTCACACAAAACAAGAAACATCATAAGATATCACTAATACACGGAATGTAAACTTGGCTACACATGAACTGAATTACAAAACAGAACAGGGACTCAAATTTAGAAAAGCAACCAATGCTTGCTTAAGGGCAAAGGTGAGTAGGGGTGCTGCATAAAACCAGAGATTGAAATTAGCACAGATACCGTTCCATAAGCCAAATATGTAATAGTCAAGACCTACTCCTTGCTCAACGACATGGACTCAACACCGCATATTCAACGCCTAGGAATACACCTGACTAGTAAGAATCTTCAAACCCATGGATTTATATGTCTCTGTAAGAGAATCAAGCGTGTGTACAGCGGCATAAAAGCAGCAGTGAAAATCCGATAAATCCCGTTATCAAACTAAATTACAAAAACAAAACACAATGACAGTGAAATAGAGAGCAATTCTTAAATAATTCATTCAGGGCTTGTGATGCAACCTGGATTTACCACATCTACACCCAGAGCTGGGTGAGACATAAGGCTGGACACTTCTGACTGATAGTATTGGTGAGGTTCAGTGAGCAAATGCAGACCCTTTGAAGTCATACTGCATGGTACCCATTCCATGGGTCCCAACTCTCCAGGTTTAAGGAATTCTTCCTTCAGCTTAAACATGCTTGGGAATCCCAGAGTATGGTCTGCCGTGTGACTGGGAAACGATTTTAAATGCTTCTCAGGTTTCGTTCCCTGGTACTTGGGTTCACCATTCCAGACGCTTTACTAACTCTCTACCCACTTGGAGAGTCAGTGCCTTTAACCTCCTGTTTGGCACAGTTTGCAATTTCTGCGCAAGATGAACAGGAATAGGGAGAACCAATGAGAGACTAGCTTTAGGGTCTGCACGGGCAACTTAAATGTTCATTTCCCACCAGAAAGAGGAATTTACCAAAGTCTCAGCGTGCCGTGCCGAAACCATTTTAGGGCCTGAAGCAATCCTGTGGGTTTGCGGCCAGCTCACAAGCAAGCGAGTTGAAGAAAGGAGCTCAGGGACACTGTAATTAACAAACCTGCAGAGTTATAAATGACAGGTATCATACAAAAATATATTGAAGTAAGGCTGCGAAGAGGGCTTGAAACGGGGCAGAATTCCAGGAATATGATTTCAGGAGGTAGACGGGCAGTGCTCTGAAAGCATAGGAGAAGAGGCCGATCCTCGACAATGATGCACTTGGTCAAAAAGTGCATATGCGTTTTTTCAGGGCCCTCATTAAAGAGGGTAGGAGGCTCCCAGCATGCTTTCGTGTCCAAGGCGATGTGAGCCAGCCAGGCAGGAGTGACCTCACATCCGAGGGCCCACCTCACAGAAGGGTAAGGAACCCAGCCAGGATCAGACTCTCACCAGAGTGCCCACATCAGCAAGGGGCTGTGAACCACGCAGGAGTATCATCACACCCGTGGGGCCACATCATCAAAAGTTGAGGTACACAAAAAATGTGGCCTCAAACCAGAGGACCCACATCACCATGAGTTTCGGAGCGAGGCAGGCAGGATTAACCTCACAACACATGGCCCATTGTATAAAAAAGGTGAGGAACCCAGCAGTTGGAACATCCCAGCAGGCGGCCCAGAGCACCGAGGCTATGGGATCCAGGCAGTGATGAACTCACAACAGAGGGCCCTCATCATGAAACTGTGAGCAAACCAGCCGTTGTGACCTCAGAGCACAAGGCCCACATCCCCATGGGGAAGGGAACCAAGCAGGAGTGTCATCGCACCAGTGGGCACACATCAGAAAATGTGGGGAGCCCAGCAGTTAGGGCCTGACGCCAGAGGGCTCTCATCACCGAGGAGAGGAGGCTCCCAGCAGGCTCCAACTGCTACCAGAGGGCCGCCATCGCCAATGCGGGATGTGCCAGCCAGGCAGGAGTGACCTCAGAGCAGAGGGCCCACCTCACAAAAGTGTGAGGAACCCAAAGAGGATCAGACTCTCACCACAGGGCCCACATCACCAAGGGAATGGGAACCAGGCTGGAGTGTCCTCACACCAGTGAGGCGTCATCACCGAAATGTGAGTGACCCAGCACACGTGGCCTCAAACCAGAGGACACACATCACCAAGGGGCTGGGAGTGAGGCAGGCAGGAGGAGCCTCAAAACATAGGGCCCATGGAATAAAAATGGTGAGGAATCCAGCAGCTGGAACCTCCCAGCAGGCGGCCAGGAGCAGCGAGGCTATGGGATTCAGACCTGACTGAACTCAAAACAGAGGGCCCTCATCATGAAACTCTGAGCAACCCAGCCGTTGGGACCTCAGAGCAGAAGGCCCACATTCCCATGTGGTTGGGAACATGGCATAAGTGTACTCGCACCACAGGGCACACATCAGAGAATTTTGGGAGCTCAGAAGTTAGGGCCTGATGCCAGAGGGCCCTCATTACCAAGGGGAGGAGACTCCAAGCAGGCACCAACTCCCAACTGAGGGCCCATGTCGCCAAGGGGACGTGTGACAGCCAGGCAGGAGTGACCTGACAGCAGAGGGCCTACCTCACAGAAGGGTGAGGAACCCAGCCAGGATAAGACTCTCACCAGAGGGCCCACATCACCAAGGGGATCAGAAACAGGCAGGACTGTCTTCACACCAGTGTGGCCACATCATAGAAAGGTGAGGAACCCAGCACATGTGGCCTAAACCAGAAGACCCACATCTCCAAGGGGCTCGGAGTGAGGCAGGCAGGAGGAGCCTCAAAACACAGGGCCCATAGAATAAAAAAGCTGAGGAATCCTGCAGTGGGAACCTCCCAGCAGGCGGCCCAGAGCACCGAGTCTATGCGATCCAGGCTGCAGTGAACTCACAGCAGAGGGCCCACATCATGAAACTGTGAGCAACCCAGCCATTGGGACCTCAGAGCAGAAGGCCCACATCCCCATGGGGATGGGAACCAGGCAGGAGTGTCCTCACACCACTTAGCACGAATCAGAAAATGTGGGTACCCAGCAGTTAGGGCCTGATGCAAGAGGGCCGTCATCACCGAGGGGAGGAGGCTCCCAGCAGGCTCCAACTGCCACAAGAGGGCCGATGTTGCCCTGGCGGGGTGTGCCAGCCAGGCAGGAGTGACCTCACAGCAGAGGGCCCACCTCACAGAAGGGTGAGGAACCCAGCCAGGATCAGACTCTCACCAGAGGGCCCACATCATCAAAGGGATAGGAACCAGGCAGGAGTGTCCTCACACCAGTGGGGCCACATCATCGAAAGGTGAGGGACCCAGCACACATGGCCTCAAACAAGAGGACACACATCACCAAGGGGCTGGGAGTGAGGCAGGCAGGAGGAGTCTCAAAACAGAGGGCCCATAGAAGAAAAAAGGTGAGGAATCCCGCAGTTGGAACCTCCCAGCAGGTGGCCAGGAGCAGCGAGGCTATGGGATCCAGGCCGGAGTGAACTCACACCTGAGGGCCCTCATCATGAAACTGAGCAACCCAACGTTGGGACCTCAGAGCAGAAGGCCCACATTCCCATGGGGTTGGGAAACTGGCAGGAGTGTACTCGCGCCACAGGGCGCACATCAGAAAATTTTTGGAGCCCAGGAGTTACGGCCTGACGCCAGAGGGCCCTCATTACCGAGGGGAGGAGACTCCCAGCAGGCACCAACTCCCACCAGAGAGCCGACGTCGCCAAGGCGGGGTGTGCCAGCCAGGCAGGAGTGACCTCAGAAAATAGGTCCCACCTCACAGAAGTGTGAGTAACCCAACCAGGATTTGACTCTCACCGGAGGGCCCACATCACCAAGAGGATGGGAACCAGGCAGGAGTGTCCTCACACCAGTGGGGCCACATCAGCCAAAGGTGAGGAACCCAGCACATGTGGCCTCAAACCAGAGGACACACATCACCAAGGGGCTGGGAGTGAGGCAGGTGTCTGGAGGGGCACATTTAACTCTAATTTCCCACCAGGAAGAGGAATTAACCAAAGGCTCAGAGTGACGTGCTGGACCCTGATTACGGCCTGAAGCAAACCTGCGGTTCTGTGGCCAGCTTTCAAGGAAACGAGTTTTAAAGGAAATCACGGGCACTGTAATTCACAAACCTGCAGAGTTATAAATGACAGCTATTGGCAAAAATATATTGAAGTAAGTCTGCAAAGAGGACTTGAAAACGAGGCAGAATTGCAGGAATCATATTTCAGGAGGTAGATTGGAATTGCATTTAAAGTATGTGAAAAGCGGCAGATCTTTGACAGTGATGCACTTGGAAAAAAGGGCGTATTCATTTTTTCCTGAATATATTCAGGAAAAAACGCATATGCCCTTTTTGGCCAACCAAGCACTCGAGCAATGGAAATCCGCACTACAATGAAGTCTCATTTCCCATTCGTCAAAAGGGCCATCTGAAAAAAGTGTAAAACCCAGATACACAGGACAGGCCATGGAGAACAGGGAGCCTTGTTATGCTGATGGGCGGGATGTAAGTTGCCAACAGACACTCTGGAGATGTTTATGGTGTATCCTGAAACATCTGAAAAACAAAGCTACAGACCCTAGGGCACTTCCACTTTTGGCCCTATAGCTTAGGAAAATTAAAATCAACAAGACACAGCCAACACAAAATTTAAGGCTGCTGTGTTTACAAGAACCTCGAATCCAGTACAAGTTAAATATCCCAGAAAGAAAAAAATGGATAAAGGAGTTGTGCTACTTACGTACAACGGAATATCACTCAGCAATGAAATCAATGTCATCAGGCCTGTAGCAGGAAATTGAGTGGATTTAAGTATGATGATTCTAAGAGAAATAGAGAAATATGTCACACAGAGTAAGATAATTATCATAAGATATCACTAATAGAGAGAGTGTAAACTTGGCTACACATAAACTGAATTACAAAACCGAACAGAGTCTCACATTTAGATAAAAACTTATGCTTGCTTAAGGGGAAAGTTGAGTTGGGGTGCTGTATAAAACCAGAGATTGTAATTAGCACACATACCGTTCCATAAGCCAAATATGTAATAGACAAGACCTACTCTTGGCTCAACGAAATAGACTCATCCATGGTGTATCACCTCACACCTGTTAGAATGGGCATCATCAGAAAATCTACAAACAACAGATGCTGGAAAGGGTGTGGAGATAAGGAACCCTCTTCCACTATTGTTGGGAATGTAAATTGATACAGTCACTGTGGAGAACATTATGGAGTTTCTTATAAAACTAAGAATAGAATTACCATATGATACAGCAATGCCACTACTGGGCATATACCCAGACAAAACCATAAATCAAAAAGAGACATTCACCGCAATGTTCATTGCATCACTATTTACAATATCCAGGTAATGGAAGCAACCTAAATGCCCACAGACAGACGAATGCATAAAGATGTGGTACATATATAAATTGGAATATCACTAAGCCATAAAAAGGAATGAAATTGGGTCATTTGTAGAGACGTTGATGGATCTAGAGACTGTCATACAGAGTGAAGTAAGTCAGAAATAGAAAAACAAATCTTGTATATTAATGCATATATGTGGAACCTAGAAAAATTGTACAGATGAACCGTTTTGCAAGGCAGAAATAGAGCAACAGATGTAGACAACAAACGTATGAACACAAAGGGGGGAAAGCTGTTGGGGGGTGGTGGTGGGAGGAGTTGAGAGATTGGGATTGGCATGTATACATTTATATGTATAAAATCGATAACCAAAAAGAACCTGCTGTATAAAAAAATAAAATAAAATTCCAAATTACAAAAAGTAAAACAGACAAAATATTCTTCCCTTCACATACATGTATTTATATGAATAAATTATTTCCATGCTTATATCTGTAAATACAAAAAAGAGGAATAAAATCTACCTTGAACCAAAAACGAAAGAAAGAAAACAAAAGAGAACCCACCAGTTACACAGAGGAAAACCGTATCAGGGCACTTGCTCCAGTTGTAAACAATTCTGAAGTTGGTCAGTGGTGGGGAATCATCTCCCATTCAGCCAGCAGGCCCCACACAACAAGCGTCCTCATTGCAAAGCTGGGGGACCGTGCCGAGGCATCTGTGAGTAAACGTGGGCTGAGCCCCAGGCCAGCTGCTGCTGAAATGTTCCCACCCTTCCCAGGTAAAACACCTGAATATGTACAAGGACTTGAAAGCCTAGAGGAAGGGCCATGGAGCCACATGAGCACCAGCATGCCAGCCGACTTGGTGCCTGCAGGCCAGCCAGGATGGTCCTGGCCCTGGGTGCTCTTCTGGAAGCTTTCCATTTCCCTGCCTGAGATACCCCTGCTGTCCCGGCCCCCACTGCTTTCTTCCTCACTCACCTCTGCCCAGGGAGAAATTCCAGCGGCAGGTATGGGTGACACATCCTCTTCTTTAGCAGGTGGCATCTTGGCAACTGCTGCAGAAAGTCCAGCAGAGCCCCACTCACACTGGGCCACCAACAAAGCCATGGCCTCTCACTCCCTCCCACCAGTCCAGCCCCGAGACTGCTGACAGGGCAGAGAAAATGGCGTCAGGCACAGCTGCAGGGGCTCTTGCTGCCTGGAGCGGTGTTTATATTGATCTCAACCCAGGCACACCTGGGGAGGGATGGCCGGCACGGTCAGGCTTCCCAGGCCAGCCAATAATCACCCCTCAGGGGCTCACAGTTGCAGAAACTGGAACTTGCTGAATCGGCCCGGTCCAAGGAACAGGTGTGGGCTCCTGAGAGTCAGGATAGACAAGGGGCTGCAGCTCTGGCTTGTTTTCTAATTATATTATCTGGCCCATGAGTGGGAGACAACTTCAAGAAAACCCTCTCCTAATGAGAGGAACCCAGGAGTCAGGGAGAGGAGGGGTGGGTGGTGGGTGGAGACAGAGGCCTGGTGCCCCGGGTGCAGTGGAAGTCTCTGGAAGACCAGGTGGAGGGAGGCCACACAGAGTGATGCCCAGGGTCACAGACCTGTCGGAGCTGCCGTTTCTTAGTTCAAGTCCTGCTCTGAGGTGCTCTGTGTCAGATCTGAGTGACAGGTGAGCAGGGAGTGCTCTGCAATGAGGGCGATGTGCATGGTTCCTGTGTGCCCAGCCCTGCCACAGTACCTGCAAGGGTAGCTCTGTATCCGGGGAGGGGTCTGACCACGAGAGCCCCATGGGCTGCAGGGGAACCTGCCCAGGGAACCCCATATCCTGGGAGGGGCCTGAACACGAGAGCCCCGTGGGCTGGGGTGGGGGTGAGGTACCTGCCCAGGTGAGCTCCATATCCTGGGATTGGCCTGGCCTCGAGAGCCCCATGGGCTGCTGGAGTCCTGGTAAAGGATGTCAGGACAGTCAGTGAAGCCACCGAGGATAGACCTCCAGTAGTTCCTAAATCCTACATCCTGCTGGTCATTCTACCAACCACCAGGACATGGTATTCTGTATTAGTCTTCAATGATGCCTTCTTTTGAATTCTAGTAGTCCCAGAGTCACAAGAAATTTTGGCTTGTGAGTGGCAGGACTCAACATACAACTAAAACAATACTTCCGGGCCGTGTTGCCCCAAGGGTTCAAAAATTCCCACACCATCTTTGGGGAAAGCTCAGCTAAAGACCTAAAAGTTCTACCTCTGGAAAAGGAAACACTCCTTCAATATGCAGACGACATTCTGATCGCCAGCCCTACTAAGGAGACCTCTGAACTACCAAGCCAATAAAGGATACAAGTTGTCCAAGAAAAAGCTCAAATATCACAGACTACGGTGACCTGCCTGGGCTTCATTCGCACAGAAGGTCGGAGAAGCCCATCCCAGGAAAGGGAAGAAACAATTTACAGCCTTACCCATTTCTAAAACTAGAAGACAGCTTAGGGGTTCCTGGGGAGGCCAGGGTTTGCTGCTTCTGGATCCCTAACTACAGTCTACTAGCTGGGCCTCTATATGAAACACTGAAAGGAAAAGATGATGATCCTTTTGAATAGAATCCAGAAGTGGCCTTTCAAGAATGGAAAGAGCAGTCAATTCAGACCCTTGCCCTGGAACTCCCTAATTTAGCTAAACCCTTTGACCTTTACATTCCTGGTGAACGGTGAATCGCCATTGGAGTATTAGTGCAAAACCTGGGACCACTTGAAATGGAACAATGCAAGAATGCCATCCAGGTAGGATAAACTACGGTCACCAAGGGGCTTGGCCCACCGCCACATCTGGCCAAGATACTGGCAGTATCTGAAAACCTGGAAATCAGCAGCCCAAAAGGCCACCTCCCTCCTAAGGGAAAAGGACCCCACGTGGTGATCCTAACCCCCAACCAGGCCCTGAAGTTGCAGGGTTTGCTCCGTGGGCACACTGACCTTGAGTGAGGAGGCCCTCCAACTCCAACCTCCAGAGAGATAACCGGGGCAAAGGGGCACCATGACGACTCGTGTGACCATCACTTGACCTGGAGTTTCTCTCATAAAACAACAAGAGTGTGTCCCAAAAGAGTAGACTACTGCTTGCAGGACTTACTGCACCCAGAGGGGAGGTAATAATCTTGGCGGGGGAACCGTATATCACGCTGTCACCATAGAAGAGCCTACAGACACTGTGATGATGGTGGCCAATAAGACCGGCTGGACTCCTGTTTACTTCAAAAGGCTGTTGACTCAGTGGCCATCATGGTCCTTCATCACCACTGACCCTGGACTGTCTGGGAGTTGAGCAGGCAGGGTCCTGACACCTGGTGCTGTTTTTACGTTAATTCAGGGGCCTAATTGAAGAAAGCGCAGACTACTGGTCAGAGCATCTAGGCTGGCAGAAACGGTCAGCCTAAGGTGGCCGAACAAATGTGGGGCGGGGTGAAACTGGACCTCACAGCGTCACTGCACATCTCCTTCCTGGACCCTTAAAGGTCATTAGAATCTATAACACTACCAATACTTGTGCTCAGGCGGACGAGCAGGGAGGCAGGAGGCCTGGGGACAATCAACGTCACCTGGAGGCTGCTGGGGAGAAGTTCTGACCCTCGCCCACGGGTATGAGGGCTCCTAACTCAGCACTCAGCAGTTACAGATGAAGGGTCTGCACCCTCAGCACTCTACGAATGAGGAAGGGGACAAAATGCAGAAGAGGGGTTTGTCCCAGGCAAAGCCCCTTAAAAATCCCTGGGAGATAAAAATAGAATCTGGGCAATAAAATAAAGTCTAACCTTTTTTATCCTTTGTGCTTTGTCTAATTTCACGTGCTCCTAGGGTCCCACATGCAGAGGTTCAACAGCCGGCACTTCAGACCAGATTTCCTAGTGCAGAATGGCTGGGTCGACACCTCAGCTCCTGGGGCACGGTGCAGACTCCGCGATATAGAGCCTGAGCTGCAGCCAACTGGGCCCTCGAGAGCTCTGCCCCCTCCCTCCCACTGACTCTGACAGGATCTCTACACAGCAGCCCAGCCCACAGCCCACGGGGTAGCACATGCTCTCACCTCTCCATTCTCTGATCAAAATATAAAGTTTCCTTTGCTTCTGAACCAAACTCAGTCTCAATCTGTTGGCTCCAATGACACTGGGCAGGGGGACACTTGTTGGGGTCCACTCTGGAGGATCAGTAACAGAAATTGAGAACATTGTAACTTCAATGAACAGATGTGTGAGCCAAACTGTAATTAACATAGAACAGTGTATAAGGCTCGGGCAAAATAAGATGTTTCTAACACTTCCATTTGATATTTCCATCACTTTATTATAAGCAAGTTCAGTGAAAAGGTCTTATTTGTCAGGTCAATACTAGAGAAACGAAGTGATTTCTTTCCAAGGATGTACATCTAATAATCTTGGTTAAAGCTTCAATCTTGTTTTAAATGCTTTTCCATTGAAAATGATACCTCTCTTTCAGCTCCCCCATTTCTGAGAAGCATAAAATCTTATAATTTATTAAGACCAAATGGGAAAGGTGGGAGGAGGGATAAATTAACAGTTTGGGATTAACACATACACACTGCTATGTATAAAATCGATCATCAACAAGGAACTACTGTATAGCACAGGGAACTACACTCAATATTTTGCAATAACCTATAAGGGGAAATAATCTGAAAAAGAATAGATGTTTTTATTGACATCATCTATTAATGACAGTTAAAATGGAACCTAAGGGAAGCCAGTGGTGACTGCTTCTGACCCTGAAGACTTCAATCATCTAAAGTTTGGACTCTGCCTACTTCCCAAGGCCCTTAATGAACCTATGTGTAGCCGTAGCTTAAAAAATTCCCCAGTTTGGGTTGTGGAGAGACACTGATTTTGAAAAAGCCCTGGTGTTCTCCTCACATGAATGGGACACTTCCTACACCTAAAACATGCCTGTCACACCCAGAGGATGGTATACCGTCTGATCGGGAAGAGTTTGGAAAAGGCATCTCATCTCCTCATCTCCCGGTGCTCGGGTTCACCCCTCCAGCGTCTTTACGAACAGTCTCCCCACTTGGAGATGTCAGCACTGTCAACATCCTGTTTGGAATTTGTCCAGAGGATGAAGCAGAAGGAGGAGGAACAATGAGTGACAAGTCCTAGGTTTTCGGACAGGCACATGTCACTCTAATTTCCAACCAGGAAGACGAATTGACCAAAGGCTAGGGTTGCCCATGGAAACAGAATAGGGCTTGAGGAAATCCCGCTGCTTTGTGGCCAGTTCCCATAAAGAGAAGTTGAAAAATGGAACTCAGGGACACTAAAATTCACGAAACTGCAGAGTTGAAAATATCTCTCACTGAAAAATGTCTTGAGGAAAGTCAGAGAAAAGGACTTGTAAGCAACGGAGAATGGCAGGAAAGGGATTGGAAGAGGTAGAAAGGACTCGCCATTAAGCACAAGAAAAGGGGCTGAACATTGCCAACATTGCAGTTGGCCAAAAAGGGTGTATGCGTCTTTTTCTGTATATATTCAAGAAAAGGGCATACACTTTTTTAGCCAACCAAACAGGTGGGCACTGGAAATCAATACTACAAAACATATCACTTCGCCTCAGTCAGAAGAGCCTTCCTCGTAAAGTGTAAACACCAGAAATGCAGGACAGGGCAAGGAGAAAAGGGAGCCCTGTGAGGCTTATAGTGGAAATGTATATTGCCAACGGTCACTCTGGATAAGTGTATTGTGTTTACTAAAGCATCTAAAAAATGAGCTACAGAGCACAGGGCACTTGCACTCATGGACGTATATCTTGGGAAAAACAAAAATGGAGAGGACACAGGCACCCCAATGTTTACCGCCTCTCTGTTTAAAAGATCCTCGACTAGGATATAATTTATATGTCTGTGGAGGGAAAAAATGGATAGAGATGTGGCACTTATGTAGAGTGGAATATTACTCAGCCTGAAAATCAATGAAATATGGCCAGTTGTAACAACCCCAGAGGAGTTACGTAGGATCATTCGAAGTCACATAATTCAAAAAGAAAAAGACATACGATACTACTAATACACGGAATATAAACGAGGCTACAAATGAACTGAATTACAAAACAGAACGGGGTCTCAGATTTAGAAAACCAACTTATGCTTGCTTAAGGATAAAGGAGAGTTGGGGTGCTGCATAAAACCAGAGATTGAAATTAGCACAGATACCGTTCCATAAGCCAAATATGTAATAGAAAAAACCTACTCCCTGGCCAACGAAATGGACTCAACACCCCATATTCAGCACCTAGGAATATACGGGACGAGTAAGAGTCTTAATACCTATGGATTTATATGTCTCGGTAAGAGAATCAATCGTGTGTACAGTGACATAAACGCAGCAGTGAAAATCAGCTAAATCCCATTATCAAAATAAATTTCAAAAACAAAACACAATGACAGTGAAATAGAGAGCAATTCTTAAATAATTCATTCAGGGCTTGTGATGCAACCTGGATTTACCACATCTACACCCAGAGATGGGTGAGACATAAGGCTGGACACTTCGGGCTGATAGCATTGGTGAGGTTCCGTAAGCAAATGCAGACCCTTTGAAGTCATACTGCATGGTACCCATTCCATGGGTCCCAACTCTCCAGGTTTAAGGGATTCTTCCTTCAACTTAAACATGCTTGGGAACCCCACAGTATGGTGTACCGTGTGACCGGGAAGTCTTTTCAAATGCATCTCAGTTTTCGTCCCCTTTTACCCGTGTTCACAATTCCAGACCATTTACTAACACTCTCACCACTTGGAGAGTCAGTGCCTTTAACCTCCTGTTTGGCACAGTTTGCAATTTCCGCACAAGATGAACAGGAATAGGGAGAACAAATGAGTGACTAGCTGTAGGTGTCTGCACGGACAAATTTTATGCTCATTTCCCACCAGGAAGAGGAATTAACCAAAGGCTCAGCATGCCATGCGGGAACCAGATTAGGGCCTGAAGCAATCCTGCAGGTTTGCGGATAGCTCACAAGAAAGCGAGTTGAAGAAAGGAGCTCAGGGACACTGTAATTCACAAACGGGCAGAGTTATAATTGACAGCTATCGTCCAAAAATATATTGAAGGTAGGCTGCGAAGAGGACTTGAAAGCGGGGCAGAATTGCAGGAAAACGATTTCAGGGGGTAGACTGGAATTGCATTTAAAGCATAGGAAAAGAGGCAGAACGTCGACAATGATGCACTTGGCCAAAAAGGGCGTATGCGTTTTTTCCTGAATATATTCAGGAAAAAACGCATACGCCCTTTTTGGCCAACCAAGCAAGCATGTTAAAGTAATCTGCACTACAATGAAGTCTCACTGCCCCCCGGTCAAAAGGGCCATCTGAAAAAAGTGTAAAATCCAGAAAGGCAGCACAGGCCATGGAGAACAGGAAGCCTTGTTATGCTGATGGGCGGGATGTAAATTGCCAACAGCCACTCTGGAGAAGTGTATGGTGTTTCCTCAAACACCTAAAAAACAAAGCAACGGCGCCTACGGCACTTCCACTTATGGTCCTATAGTTTAGGGAAATTAAAATCAAAAAGACGCAGCCACCCCAAATTTTCGAATGGCTCTGTTTACAATATACTCATCTATGGTACAAGTTAAATGTCCCAGAAAGCGGAAAATGGATAAAGAAGTTGTGCTACGAACGTACAATGGAATATCACTCAGCAATGAAATCTATGTCTTCAGGCCCGTCGCGGCATAATGAGTGGATTCAGGTATGAAGACTCTAAGTGAAATTAGTCACACAGAGAAAGAAACATCATAAGATATCACTAATACACGGAATGTAAACTTGGCTACACATGAACTGAATTACAAAACAGAACAGGGTCTCAAATTTAGCAAACCAACCAATGCTTGCTTAAGGCAAAAGGTGAGTTGGGGTGCTACATAAAACCAGAGATTGAAATTAGCACAGATACCGTTCCATAAGCCAAATATGCAATAGTCAAGAACTACTCCTTGCTCAATAAAATGGACTCAACACCCCAAATTCAACGCCTAGGAATATACCTGACTAGTAAGAATCTTAAAACCCATGGATTTATATGTCTCCATAAGTCAATCAAGCGTGTGTACAGCGGTATAAACGCAGCAGTGAAAATCCGATAAATCCCATTATCAAAATGAATTATAAAAACAAAACTCAATGACAGTGAAATAGAAAGCAATTCTTAAATAATTCATTCAGGACTTGTGATGCAACCTGGATTTACCATATCTACACCCAGAGCTGGGTGAGACATAAGGCTGGACACTTTGCGCAGATAGCATTGGTGAGGTTCGGTGAGCAAATGCAGACCCTTTGAAGTCATACTGCATGATACCCATTCCATGGGTCCCAACTCTCCAGGTTTAAGGGATTCTTCCTTTAGCTAAAACATGCATGGGAAACCCAGAGTATGGTCCCTGTGACTGCGCAACGTTTTTAAATGCATCTAAGTTTTCGTCCCCTGATACTCGGGTTGACCATTCCGGACGGTATAATAACACTCTCCCCGCTTGGAGAGTCAGTGCCTTTAACCTCCTGTTTGACACAGTGTGCAATTTCTGCGCAAGATGAACAGGAATAGGGAGAAACAATGAGAGACTAGCTGTAGGTGTCTGCACGGGCAAATTTATGCTCATTTCCCTCCAGGAAGTGGAATTAACCAAAGGCTCAGCATGCCGGGCCGGAACCAGATTAGGGCCTGAAGCAATCCTGCGGTTTTGCGGCCAGCTCACAAGGAAACGAGTTGAAGAAAGGAGCTCAGGGGCACTGTCATTCACAAACCTGCAGAGTTATAAATGACAACTATCGTCCAGAAATACATTGAAGAAGGCTGCGAAGAGGACTTGACAGCGGGGCAGAATTGCTGGAAAACGATTTCAGGGGGTAGACTGGAATTGCATTTAAAGCATAGGAAAGAGTCATAACGTCGACAATGATGCACTTGGCCAAAAAGGGCGTATGCGTTTTTACCTGAATATATTCAGGAAATAACGCATACGCACTTTTTGGCCAACCAAGCAAGCGTGTAAAGGAAATCTGCACTACAATGAAGTCTCACTGCCCCCCGGTCAAAAGGGCCTTCTGAAAAAAGTGTAAAATCCAGAAAGGCAGGACAGGCCATGGAGAACAGGGAGCCTTGTTATGCTGATGGACGGGATATAAATTGCCAACAGCCACTCTGGAGAAGTGTATGGTGTTTCCTGAAACACCTAAAAAACAAAGCAACGGAGCGTACGGCACTTCCACTTAAGCTCCTATAGCTTAGGGAAATTAAAATCCAAAAGACACAGCCACTCTAAAATTTCAGAAGGCTCTGTTTACAAGAACCTCATCTACGGTACAAGTTAAATATCCCAGAAAGCGAAAAATGGATAAAGAAGTTGTGGTACGAACGTACTTTGGAATAACACTCAGCAATGAAATCTAGGTCATCAGGCCCATCGCGGCATAATGAGTGGATTCAGGTACGATGATTCTAAGTGAAATAAGTCACACAAAACAAGAAACATCATAAGATATCACTAATACACGGAATGTAAACTTGGCTACACATGAACTGAATTACAAAACAGAACAGGGACTCAAATTTAGAAAAGCAACCAATGCTTGCTTAAGGGCAAAGGTGAGTAGGGGTGCTGCATAAAACCAGAGATTGAAATTAGCACAGATACCGTTCCATAAGCCAAATATGTAATAGTCAAGACCTACTCCTTGCTCAACGACATGGACTCAACACCGCATATTCAACGCCTAGGAATACACCTGACTAGTAAGAATCTTCAAACCCATGGATTTATATGTCTCTGTAAGAGAATCAAGCGTGTGTACAGCGGCATAAAAGCAGCAGTGAAAATCCGATAAATCCCGTCATCAAACTAAATTACAAAAACAAAACACAATGACAGTGAAATAGAGAGCAATTCTTAAATAATTCATTCAGGGCTTGTGATGCAACCTGGATTTACCACATCTACACCCAGAGCTGGGTGAGACATAAGGCTGGACACTTCTGACTGATAGTATTGGTGAGGTTCAGTGAGCAAATGCAGACCCTTTGAAGTCATACTGCATGGTACCCATTCCATGGGTCCCAACTCTCCAGGTTTAAGGAATTCTTCCTTCAGCTTAAACATGCTTGGGAATCCCAGAGTATGGTCCGCCGTGTGACTGGGAAACGATTTTAAATGCTTCTCAGGTTTCGTTCCCTGGTACTTGGGTTCACCATTCCAGACGCTTTACTAACTCTCTACCCACTTGGAGAGTCAGTGCCTTTAACCTCCTGTTTGGCACAGTTTGCAATTTCTGCGCAAGATGAACAGGAATAGGGAGAACCAATGAGAGACTAGCTTTAGGGTCTGCACGGGCAACTTAAATGTTCATTTCCCACCAGAAAGAGGAATTTACCAAAGTCTCAGCGTGCCGTGCCGAAACCATTTTAGGGCCTGAAGCAATCCTGTGGGTTTGCGGCCAGCTCACAAGCAAGCGAGTTGAAGAAAGGAGCTCAGGGACACTGTAATTAACAAACCTGCAGAGTTATAAATGACAGGTATCATACAAAAATATATTGAAGTAAGGCTGCGAAGAGGGCTTGAAACGGGGCAGAATTCCAGGAATATGATTTCAGGAGGTAGACGGGCAGTGCTCTGAAAGCATAGGAGAAGAGGCCGATCCTCGACAATGATGCACTTGGTCAAAAAGTGCATATGCGTTTTTTCAGGGCCCTCATTAAAGAGGGTAGGAGGCTCCCAGCATGCTTTCGTGGCCAACCACCGGGCGATGTGAGCCAGCCAGGCAGGAGTGACCTCACATCCGAGGGCCCACCTCACAGAAGGGTAAGGAACCCAGCCAGGATCAGACTCTCACCAGAGTGCCCACATCAGCAAGGGGCTGTGAACCACGCAGGAGTATCATCACACCCGTGGGGCCACATCATCAAAAGTTGAGGTACACAAAAAATGTGGCCTCAAACCAGAGGACCCACATCACCATGAGTTTCGGAGCGAGGCAGGCAGGATTAACCTCACAACACATGGCCCATTGTATAAAAAAGGTGAGGAACCCAGCAGTTGGAACATCCCAGCAGGCGGCCCAGAGCACCGAGGCTATGGGATCCAGGCAGTGATGAACTCACAACAGAGGGCCCTCATCATGAAACTGTGAGCAAACCAGCCGTTGTGACCTCAGAGCACAAGGCCCACATCCCCATGGGGAAGGGAACCAAGCAGGAGTGTCATCGCACCAGTGGGCACACATCAGAAAATGTGGGGAGCCCAGCAGTTAGGGCCTGACGCCAGAGGGCTCTCATCACCGAGGAGAGGAGGCTCCCAGCAGGCTCCAACTGCTACCAGAGGGCCGCCATCGCCAATGCGGGATGTGCCAGCCAGGCAGGAGTGACCTCAGAGCAGAGGGCCCACCTCACAAAAGTGTGAGGAACCCAAAGAGGATCAGACTCTCACCACAGGGCCCACATCACCAAGGGAATGGGAACCAGGCTGGAGTGTCCTCACACCAGTGAGGCGTCATCACCGAAATGTGAGTGACCCAGCACACGTGGCCTCAAACCAGAGGACACACATCACCAAGGGGCTGGGAGTGAGGCAGGCAGGAGGAGCCTCAAAACATAGGGCCCATGGAATAAAAATGGTGAGGAATCCAGCAGCTGGAACCTCCCAGCAGGCGGCCAGGAGCAGCGAGGCTATGGGATCCAGACCTGACTGAACTCAAAACAGAGGGCCCTCATCATGAAACTCTGAGCAACCCAGCCGTTGGGACCTCAGAGCAGAAGGCCCACATTCCCATGTGGTTGGGAACATGGCATAAGTGTACTCGCACCACAGGGCACACATCAGAGAATTTTGGGAGCTCAGAAGTTAGGGCCTGATGCCAGAGGGCCCTCATTACCAAGGGGAGGAGACTCCAAGCAGGCACCAACTCCCAACTGAGGGCCCATGTCGCCAAGGGGACGTGTGACAGCCAGGCAGGAGTGACCTGACAGCAGAGGGCCTACCTCACAGAAGGGTGAGGAACCCAGCCAGGATAAGACTCTCACCAGAGGGCCCACATCACCAAGGGGATCAGAAACAGGCAGGACTGTCTTCACACCAGTGTGGCCACATCATAGAAAGGTGAGGAACCCAGCACATGTGGCCTAAACCAGAAGACCCACATCTCCAAGGGGCTCGGAGTGAGGCAGGCAGGAGGAGCCTCAAAACACAGGGCCCATAGAATAAAAAAGCTGAGGAATCCTGCAGTGGGAACCTCCCAGCAGGCGGCCCAGAGCACCGAGTCTATGCGATCCAGGCTGCAGTGAACTCACAGCAGAGGGCCCACATCATGAAACTGTGAGCAACCCAGCCATTGGGACCTCAGAGCAGAAGGCCCACATCCCCATGGGGATGGGAACCTCGCAGGAGTGTCCTCACACCACTTAGCACGTATCAGAAAATGTGGGTACCCAGCAGTTAGGGCCTGATGCAAGAGGGCCGTCATCACCGAGGGGAGGAGGCTCCCAGCAGGCTCCAACTGCCACAAGAGGGCCGATGTTGCCCTGGCGGGGTGTGCCAGCCAGGCAGGAGTGACCTCACAGCAGAGGGCCCACCTCACAGAAGGGTGAGGAACCCAGCCAGGATCAGACTCTCACCAGAGGGCCCACATCATCAAAGGGATAGGAACCAGGCAGGAGTGTCCTCACACCAGTGGGGCCACATCATCGAAAGGTGAGGGACCCAGCACACATGGCCTCAAACAAGAGGACACACATCACCAAGGGGCTGGGAGTGAGGCAGGCAGGAGGAGTCTCAAAACAGAGGGCCCATAGAAGAAAAAAGGTGAGGAATCCCGCAGTTGGAACCTCCCAGCAGGTGGCCAGGAGCAGCGAGGCTATGGGATCCAGGCCGGAGTGAACTCACACCTGAGGGCCCTCATCATGAAACTGAGCAACCCAACGTTGGGACCTCAGAGCAGAAGGCCCACATTCCCATGGGGTTGGGAAACTGGCAGGAGTGTACTCGCGCCACAGGGCGCACATCAGAAAATTTTTGGAGCCCAGGAGTTACGGCCTGACGCCAGAGGGCCCTCATTACCGAGGGGAGGAGACTCCCAGCAGGCACCAACTCCCACCAGAGGGCCGACGTCGCCAAGGCGGGGTGTGCCAGCCAGGCAGGAGTGACCTCAGAGAAGAGGTCCCACCTCACAGAAGTGTGAGTAACCCAACCAGGATCTGACTCTCACCGGAGGGCCCACATCACCAAGAGGATGGGAACCAGGCAGGAGTGTCCTCACACCAGTGGGGCCACATCAGCCAAAGGTGAGGAACCCAGCACATGTGGCCTCAAACCAGAGGACACACATCACCAAGGGGCTGGGAGTGAGGCAGGTGTCTGGAGGGGCACATTTAACTCTAATTTCCCACCAGGAAGAGGAATTAACCAAAGGCTCAGAGTGACGTGCTGGACCCTGATTACGGCCTGAAGCAAACCTGCGGTTCTGTGGCCAGCTTTCAAGGAAACGAGTTTTAAAGGAAATCACGGGCACTGTAATTCACAAACCTGCAGAGTTATAAATGACAGCTATTGGCAAAAATATATTGAAGTAAGTCTGCAAAGAGGACTTGAAAACGAGGCAGAATTGCAGGAATCATATTTCAGGAGGTAGATTGGAATTGCATTTAAAGTATGTGAAAAGCGGCAGATCTTTGACAGTGATGCACTTGGACAAAAGGGCGTATACATTTTTTCCTGAATATATTCAGGAAAAAACGCATATGCCCTTTTTGGCCAACCAAGCACTCGAGCAATGGAAATCCGCACTACAATGAAGTCTCATTTCCCATTCGTCAAAAGGGCCATCTGAAAAAAGTGTAAAACCCAGATACACAGGACAGGCCATGGAGAACAGGGAGCCTTGTTATGCTGATGGGCGGGATGTAAGTTGCCAACAGACACTGTGGAGATGTTTATGGTGTATCCTGAAACATCTGAAAAACAAAGCTACAGACCCTAGGGCACTTCCACTTTTGGCCCTATAGCTTAGGAAAATTAAAATCAACAAGACACAGCCAACACAAAATTTAGGGCTGCTGTGTTTACAAGAACCTCGAATCCAGTACAAGTTAAATATCCCAGAAAGAAAAAAATGGATAAAGGAGTTGTGCTACTTACGTACAACGGAATATCACTCAGCAATGAAATCAATGTCATCAGGCTTGTAGCAGCAAATTGAGTGGATTTAAGTATGATGATTCTAAGAGAAATAGAGAAATATGTCACACAGAGTAAGATAATTATCATAAGATATCACTAATAGAGAGAGTGTAAACTTGGCTACACATAAACTGAATTACAAAACCGAACAGAGTCTCACATTTAGATAAAAACTTATGCTTGCTTAAGGGGAAAGTTGAGTTGGGGTGCTGTATAAAACCAGAGACTGTAATTAGCACACATACCGTTCCATAAGCCAAATATGTAATAGACAAGACCTACTCTTTGCTCAACGAAATAGACTCATCCATGGTGTATCACCTCACACCTGTTAGAATGGGCATCATCAGAAAATCTACAAACAACAGATGCTGGAAAGGGTGTGGAGATAAGGAACTCTCTTCCACTATTGTTGGGAATGTAAATTGATACAGTCACTGTGGAGAACATTATGGAGTTTCTTATAAAACTAAGAATAGAATTACCATATGATACAGCAATGCCACTACTGGGCATATACCCAGACAAAACCATAAATCAAAAAGAGACATTCACCGCAATGTTCACTGCATCACTATTTACAATATCCAGGTAATGGAAGCAACCTAAATGCCCACAGACAGACGAATGCATAAAGATGTGGTACATATATAAAATGGAATATCACTAAGCCATAAAAAGGAATGAAATTGGGTCATTTGTAGAGACGTTGATGGATCTAGAGACTGTCATACAGAGTGAAGTAAGTCAGAAATAGAAAAACAAATCTTGTATATTAATGCATATATGTGGAACCTAGAAAAATTGTACAGATGAACCGTTTTGCAAGGCAGAAATAGAGCAACAGATGTAGACAACAAACGTATGAACACAAAGGGGGGAAAGCTGTTGGGGGGTGGTGGTGGGAGGAGTTGAGAGATTGGGATTGGCATGTATACATTTATATGTATAAAATCGATAACCAAAAAGAACCTGCTGTATAAAAAAATAAAATTCCAAATTACAAAAAGTAAAACAGACAAAATATTCTTCCCTTCACATACATGTATTTATATGAATAAATTATTTCCATGCTTATATCTGTAAATACAAAAAAGAGGAATAAAATCTACCTTGAACCAAAAACGAAAGAAAGAAAACAAAAGAGAACCCACCAGTTACACAGAGGAAAACCGTATCAGGGCACTTGCTCCAGTTGTAAACAATTCTGAAGTTGGTCAGTGGTGGGGAATCATCTCCCATTCAGCCAGCAGGCCCCACACAACAAGCGTCCTCATTGCAAAGCTGGGGGACCGTGCCGAGGCATCTGTGAGTAAACGTGGGCTGAGCCCCAGGCCAGCTGCTGCTGAAATGTTCCCACCCTTCCCAGGTAAAACACCTGAATATGTACAAGGACTTGAAAGCCTAGAGGAAGGGCCATGGAGCCACATGAGCACCAGCATGCCAGCCGACTTGGTGCCTGCAGGCCAGCCAGGATGGTCCTGGCCCTGGGTGCTCTTCTGGAAGCTTTCCATTTCCCTGCCTGAGATACCCCTGCTGTCCCGGCCCCCACTGCTTTCTTCCTCACTCACCTCTGCCCAGGGAGAAATTCCAGCGGCAGGTATGGGTGACACATCCTCTTCTTTAGCAGGTGGCATCTTGGCAACTGCTGCAGAAAGTCCAGCAGAGCCCCACTCACACTGGGCCACCAACAAAGCCATGGCCTCTCACTCCCTCCCACCAGTCCAGCCCCGAGACTGCTGACAGGGCAGAGAAAATGGCGTCAGGCACAGCTGCAGGGGCTCTTGCTGCCTGGAGCGGTGTTTATATTGATCTCAACCCAGGCACACCTGGGGAGGGCTGGCCGGCACGGTCAGGCTTCCCAGGCCAGCCAATAATCACCCCTCAGGGGCTCACAGTTGCAGAAACTGGAACTTGCTGAATCGGCCAGGTCCAAGGAACAGGTGTGGGCTCCTGAGAGTCAGGATAGACAAGGGGCTGCAGCTCTGGCTTGTTTTCTAATTATATTATCTGGCCCATGAGTGGGAGACAACTTCAAGAAAACCCTCTCCTAATGAGAGGAACCCAGGAGTCAGGGAGAGGAGGGGTGGGTGGTGGGTGGAGACAGAGGCCTGGTGCCCCGGGTGCAGTGGAAGTCTCTGGAAGACCAGGTGGAGGGAGGCCACACAGAGTGATGCCCAGGGTCACAGACCTGTCAGAGCTGCCGTTTCTTAGTTCAAGTCCTGCTCTGAGGTGCTCTGTGTCAGATCTGAGTGACAGGTGAGCTGGGAGTGCTCTGCAATGAGGGCGATGTGCATGGTTCCTGTGTGCCCAGCCCTGCCACAGTACCTGCAAGGGTAGCTCTGTATCCGGGGAGGGGTCTGACCACGAGAGCCCCATGGGCTGCAGGGGAACCTGCCCAGGGAACCCCATATCCTGGGAGGGGCCTGAACACGAGAGCCCCGTGGGCTGGGGTGGGGGTGAGGTACCTGCCCAGGTGAGCTCCATATCCTGGGATTGGCCTGACCTCGAGAGCCCCATGGGCTGCTGGAGTCCTGGTAAAGGATGTCAGGACAGTCAGTGAAGCCACCGAGGATAGACCTCCAGTAGTTCCTAAATCCTACATCCTGCTGGTCATTCTACCAACCACCAGGACATGGTATTCTGTATTAGTCTTCAATGATGCCTTCTTTTGTATTCTAGTAGTCCCAGAGTCACAAGAAATTTTGGCTTGTGAGTGGCAGGACTCAACATACAACTAAAACAATACTTCCGGGCCGTGTTGCCCCAAGGGTTCAAAAATTCCCACACCATCTTTGGGGAAAGCTCAGCTAAAGACCTAAAAGTTCTACCTCTGGAAAAGGAAACACTCCTTCAATATGCAGACGACATTCTGATCGCCAGCCCTACTAAGGAGACCTCTGAACTACCAAGCCAATAAAGGATACAAGTTGTCCAAGAAAAAGCTCAAATATCACAGACTACGGTGACCTGCCTGGGCTTCATTCTCACAGAAGGTCGGAGAAGCCCATCCCAGGAAAGGGAAGAAACAATTTACAGCCTTACCCATTTCTAAAACTAGAAGACAGCTTAGGGGTTCCTGGGGAGGCCAGGGTTTGCTGCTTCTGGATCCCTAACTACAGTCTACTAGCTGGGCCTCTCTATGAAACACTGAAAGGAAAAGATGATGATCCTTTTGAATAGAATCCAGAAGTGGCCTTTCAAGAATGGAAAGAGCAGTCAATTCAGACCCTTGCCCTGGAACTCCCTAATTTAGCTAAACCCTTTGACCTTTACATTCCTGGTGAACGGTGAATCGCCATTGGAGTATTAGTGCAAAACCTGGGACCACTTGAAATGGAACAATGCAAGAATGCCATCCAGGTAGGATAAACTACGGTCACCAAGGGGCTTGGCCCACCGCCACATCTGGCCAAGATACTGGCAGTATCTGAAAACCTGGAAATCAGCAGCCCAAAAGGCCACCTCCCTCCTAAGGGAAAAGGACCCCACGTGGTGATCCTAACCCCCAACCATGCCCTGAAGTTGCAGGGTTTGCTCCGTGGGCACACTGACCTTGAGTGAGGAGGCCCTCCAACTCCAACCTCCAGAGAGATAGCCGGGGCAAAGGGGCACCATGACGACTCGTGTGACCATCACTTGACCTGGAGTTTCTCTCATAAAACAACAAGAGTGTGTCCCAAAAGAGTAGACTACTGCTTGCAGGACTTACTGCACCCCGAGGGAAGGTAATAATCTTGGCAGGGGAACCGTATATCATGCTGTCACCATAGAAGAGCCTACAGACACTGTGATGATGGTGGCCAATAAGACCGGCTGGACTCCTGTTTACTTCAAAAGGCTGTTGACTCAGTGGCCATCATGGTCCTTCATCACCACTGACCCTGGACTGTCTCGGAGTTGAGCAGGCAGGGTCCTGACACCTGGTGCTGTTTTTACGTTAATTCAGGGGCCTAATTGAAGAAAGCGCAGACTACTGGTCAGAGCATCTAGGCTGGCAGAAACGGTCAGCCTAAGGTGTCCGAACAAATGTGGGGCGGGGTGAAACTGGACCTCACAGCGTCACTGCACATCTCCTTCCTGGACCCTTAAAGGTCATTAGAATCTATAACACTACCAATACTTGTGCTCAGGCGGACGAGCAGGGAGGCAGGAGGCCTGGGGACAATCAACGTCACCTGGAGGCTGCTGGGGAGAAGTTCTGACCCTCGCCCACGGGTATGAGGGCTCCTAACTCAGCACTCAGCAGTTACAGATGAAGGGTCTGCACCCTCAGCACTCTAAGAATGAGGAAGGGGACAAAATGCAGAAGAGGGGTTTGTCCCAGGCAAAGCCCCTTAAAAATCCCTGGGAGATAAAAATAGAATCTGGGCAATAAAATAAAGTCTAACCTTTTTTATCCTTTGTGCTTTGTCTAATTTCACGTGCTCCTAGGGTCCCACATGCAGAGGTTCAACAGCCGGCACTTCAGACCAGATTTCCTAGTGCAGAATGGCTGGGTCGACACCTCAGCTCCTGGGGCATGGTGCAGACTCCGCGATATAGAGCCTGAGCTGCAGCCAACTGGGCCCTCGAGAGCTCCGCCCCCTCCCTCCCACTGACTCTGACAGGATCTCTACACAGCAGCCCAGCCCACAGCCCACGGGGTAGCACATGCTCTCACCTCTCCATTCTCTGATCAAAATATAAAGTTTCCTTTGCTTCTGAACCAAACTCAGTCTCAATCTGTTGGCTCCAATGACACTGGGCAGGGGGACACTTGTTGGGGTCCACTCTGGAGGATCAGTAACAGAAATTGAGAACATTGTATCTTCAATGAACAGATGTGTGAGCCAAACTGTAATTAACATAGAACAGTGTATAAGGCTCGGGCAAAATAAGATGTTTCTAACACTTCCATTTGATATTTCCATCACTTTATTATAAGCAAGTTCAGTGAAAAGGTCTTATTTGTCAGGTCAATACTAGAGAAACGAAGTGATTTCTTTCCAAGGATGTACATCTAATAATCTTGGTTAAAGCTTCAATCTTGTTTTAAATGCTTTTCCATTGAAAATGATACCTCTCTTTCAGCTCCCCCATTTCTGAGAAGTATAAAATCTTATAATTTATTAAGACCAAATGGGAAAGGTGGGAGGAGGGATAAATTAACAGTTTGGGATTAACACATACACACTGCTATGTATAAAATCGATCATCAACAAGGAACTACTCTATAGCACAGGGAACTACACTCAATATTTTGCAATAACCTATAAGGGGAAATAATCTGAAAAAGAATAGATGTTTTTATTGACATCATCTATTAATGACAGTTAAAATGGAACCTAAGGGAAGCCAGTGGTGAGTGCTTCTGACCCTGAAGACTTCAATCATCTAAAGTTTGGACTCTGCCTACTTCCCAAGGCCCTTAATGAACCTATGTGTAGCCGTAGCTTAAAAAATTCCCCAGTTTGGGTTGTGGAGAGACACTGATTTTGAAAAAGCCCTGGTGTCCTCCTCACATGAATGGGACACTTCCTACACCTAAAACATGCCTGTCACACCCAGAGGATGGTATACCGTCTGATCAGGAAGAGTTTGGAAAAGGCATCTCATCTCCTCATCTCCCGGTGCTCGGGTTCACCCCTCCAGCGTCTTTACGAACAGTCTCCCCACTTGGAGATGTCAGCACTGTCAACATCCTGTTTGGAATTTGTCCAGAGGATGAAGCAGAAGGAGGAGGAACAATGAGTGACAAGTCCTAGGTGTTCGGACAGGCACATGTCACTCTAATTTCCAATCAGGAAGACGAATTGACCAAAGGCTAGGGTTGCCCATGGAAACAGAATAGGGCTTGAGGAAATCCCGCTGCTTTGTGGCCAGTTCCCATAAACAGAAGTTGAAAAATGGAACTCAGGGACACTAAAATTCACGAAACTGCAGAGTTGAAAATATCTCTCACTGAAAAATGTCTTGAGGAAAGTCAGAGAAAAGGACTTGTAAGCAACGGAGAATGGCAGGAAAGGGATTGGAAGAGGTAGAAAGGACTCGCCATTAAGCACAAGAAAAGGGGCTGAACATTGCCAACATTGCAGTTGGCCAAAAAGGGTGTATGCGTCTTTTTCTGTATATATTCAAGAAAAGGGCATACACTTTTTTAGCCAACCAAACAGGTGGGCACTGGAAATCAATACTACAAAACATATCACTTCGCATCAGTCAGAAGAGCCTTCCTCATAAAGTGTAAACACCAGAAATGCAGGACAGGGCAAGGAGAAAAGGGAGCCCTGTGAGGCTTATAGTGGAAATGTATATTGCCAACGGTCACTCTGGAGAAGTGTATTGTGTTTACTAAAGCATCTAAAAAATGAGCTACAGAGCACAGGGCACTTGCACTCATGGACGTATATCTTGGGAAAAACAAAAATGGAGAGGACACAGGCACCCCAATGTTTACCGCCTCTCTGTTTAAAAGATCCTCGACTAGGATATAATTTATATGTCTGTGGAGGGAAAAAATGGATAGAGATGTGGCACTTATGTAGAGTGGAATATTACTCAGCCTGAAAATCAATGAAATATGTCCAGCTGTAACAACCCCAGAGGAGTTACGTATGATCATTCGAAGTCACATAATTCAAAAAGAAAAAGACATACGATACTACTAATACATGGAATATAAACGAGGCTACAAATGAACTGAATTACAAAACAGAACGGGGTCTCAGATTTAGAAAACCAACTTATGCTTGCTTAAGGATAAAGGAGAGTTGGGGTGCTGCATAAAACCAGAGATTGAAATTAGCACAGATACCGTTCCATAAGCCAAATATGTAATAGAAAAAACCTACTCCCTGGCCAACGAAATGGACTCAACACCCCATATTCAGCACCTAGGAATATACGGGACGAGTAAGAGTCTTAATACCTATGGATTTATATGTCTCGGTAAGAGAATCAAGCGTGTGTACAGTGACATAAACGCAGCAGTGAAAATCAGCTAAATCCCATTATCAAAATAAATTTCAAAAACAAAACACAATGACAGTGAAATAGAGAGCAATTCTTAAATAATTCATTCAGGGCTTGTGATGCAACCTGGATTTACCACATCTACACCCAGAGATGGGTGAGACATAAGGCTGGACACTTCGGGCTGATAGCATTGGTGAGGTTCCGTAAGCAAATGCAGACCCTTTGAAGTCATACTGCATGGTACCCATTCCATGGGTCCCAACTCTCCAGGTTTAAGGGATTCTTCCTTCAACTTAAACATGCTTGGGAACCCCAGAGTATGGTGTACCGTGTGACCGGGAAGTCTTTTCAAATGCATCTCAGTTTTCGTCCCCTTTTACCCGTGTTCACAATTCCAGACCATTTACTAACACTCTCACCACTTGGAGAGTCAGTGCCTTTAACCTCCTGTTTGGCACAGTTTGCAATTTCCGCACAAGATGAACAGGAATAGGGAGAACAAATGAGTGACTAGCTGTAGGTGTCTGCACGGACAAATTTTATGCTCATTTCCCACCAGGAAGAGGAATTAACCAAAGGCTCAGCATGCCGTGCGGGAACCAGATTAGGGCCTGAAGCAATCCTGCAGGTTTGCGGATAGCTCACAAGAAAGCGAGTTGAAGAAAGGAGCTCAGGGCCACTGTAATTCACAAACGGGCAGGGTTATAATTGACAGCTATCGTCCAAAAATATATTGAAGGTAGGCTGCGAAGAGGACTTGAAAGCGGGGCAGAATTGCAGGAAAACGATTTCAGGGGGTAGACTGGAATTGCATTTAAAGCATAGGAAAAGAGGCAGAACGTCGACAATGATGCACTTGGCCAGAAAGGGCGTATGCGTTTTTTCCTGAATATATTCAGGAAAAAACGCATACGCCCTTTTTGGCCAACCAAGCAAGCATGTTAAAGTAATCTGCACTACAATGAAGTCTCACTGCCCCCCGGTCAAAAGGGCCTTCTGAAAAAAGTGTAAAATCCAGAAAGGCAGCACAGGCCATGGAGAACAGGAAGCCTTGTTATGCTGATGGGCGGGATGTAAATTGCCAACAGCCACTCTGGAGAAGTGTATGGTGTTTCCTCAAACACCTAAAAAACAAAGCAACGGAGCCTACGGCACTTCCACTTATGGTCCTATAGTTTAGGGAAATTAAAATCAAAAAGACGCAGCCACCCCAAATTTTCGAATGGCTCTGTTTACAATATACTCATCTATGGTACAAGTTAAATGTCCCAGAAAGCGGAAAATGGATAAAGAAGTTGTGCTACGAACGTACAATGGAATATCACTCAGCAATGAAATCTATGTCTTCAGGCCCGTCGCGGCATAACGAGTGGATTCAGGTATGAAGACTCTAAGTGAAATTAGTCACACAGAGAAAGAAACATCATAAGATATCACTAATACACGGAATGTAAACTTGGCTACACATGAACTGAATTACAAAACAGAACAGGGTCTCAAATTTAGCAAACCAACCAATGCTTGCTTAAGGCGAAAGGTGAGTTGGGGTGCTACATAAAACCAGAGATTGAAATTAGCACAGATACCGTTCCATAAGCCAAATATGCAATAGTCAAGACATACTCCTTGCTCAATAAAATGGACTCAACACCCCAAATTCAACGCCTAGGAATATACCTGACTAGTAAGAATCTTAAAACCCATGGATTTATATGTCTCCATAAGTCAATCAAGCGTGTGTACAGCGGTATAAACGCAGCAGTGAAAATCCGATAAATCCCATTATCAAAATGAATTATAAAAACAAAACTCAATGACAGTGAAATAGAAAGCAATTCTTAAATAATTCATTCAGGACTTGTGATGCAACCTGGATTTACCATATCTACACACAGAGCTGGGTGAGACATAAGGCTGGACACTTTGCGCAGATAGCATTGGTGAGGTTCGGTGAGCAAATGCAGACCCTTTGAAGTCATACTGCATGATACCCATTCCATGGGTCCCAACTCTCCAGGTTTAAGGGATTCTTCCTTTAGCTAAAACATGCATGGGAAACCCAGAGTATGGTCCCTGTGACTGCGCAACGTTTTTAAATGCATCTAAGTTTTCGTCCCCTGATACTCGGGTTGACCATTCCGGACGGTATAATAACACTCTCCCCGCTTGGAGAGTCAGTGCCTTTAACCTCCTGTTTGACACAGTGTGCAATTTCTGCGCAAGATGAACAGGAATAGGGAAAAACAATGAGAGACTAGCTGTAGGTGTCTGCACGGGCAAATTTATGTTCATTTCCCTCCAGGAAGTGGAATTAACCAAAGGCTCAGCATGCCAGGCCGGAACCAGATTAGGGCCTGAAGCAATCCTGCGGTTTTGCGGCCAGCTCACAAGGAAACGAGTTGAAGAAAGGAGCTCAGGGGCACTGTCATTCACAAACCTGCAGAGTTAAAAATGACAACTATCGTCCAGAAATACATTGAAGAAGGCTGCGAAGAGGACTTGACAGCGGGGCAGAATTGCTGGAAAACGATTTCAGGGGGTAGACTGGAATTGCATTTAAAGCATAGGAAAGAGTCATAACGTCGACAATGATGCACTTGGCCAAAAAGGGCGTATGCGTTTTTACCTGAATATATTCAGGAAATAACGCATACGCACTTTTTGGCCAACCAAGCAAGCGTGTAAAGGAAATCTGCACTACAATGAAGTCTCACTGCCCCCCGGTCAAAAGGGCCTTCTGAAAAAAGTGTAAAATCCAGAAAGGCAGGACAGGCCATGGAGAACAGGGAGCCTTGTTATGCTGATGGACGGGATATAAATTGCCAACAGCCACTCTGGAGAAGTGTATGGTGTTTCCTGAAACACCTAAAAAACAAAGCAACGGAGCGTACGCACTTCCACTTAAGCTCCTATAGCTTAGGGAAATTAAAAACCAAAAGACACAGCCACTCTAAAATTTCAGAAGGCTCTGTTTACAAGAACCTCATCTACGGTTCAAGTTAAATATCCCAGAAAGCGAAAAATGGATAAAGAAGTTGTGGTACGAACATACTTTGGAATAACACTCAGCAATGAAATCTAGGTCATCAGGCCCATCGCGGCATAATGAGTGGATTCAGGTACGATGATTCTAAGTGAAATAAGTCACACAAAACAAGAAACATCATAAGATATCACTAATACACGGAATGTAAACTTGGCTACACATGAACTGAATTACAAAACAGAACAGGGACTCAAATTTAGAAAAGCAACCAATGCTTGCTTAAGGGCAAAGGTGAGTAGGGGTGCTGCATAAAACCAGAGATTGAAATTAGCACAGATACCGTTCCATAAGCCAAATATATAATAGTCAAGACCTACTCCTTGCTCAACGACATGGACTGAACACCGCATATTCAACGCCTAGGAATACACCTGACTAGTAAGAATCTTCAAACCCATGGATTTATATGTCTCTGTAAGAGAATCAAGCGTGTGTACAGCGGCATAAAAGCAGCAGTGAAAATCCGATAAATCCCGTTATCAAACTAAATTACAAAAACAAAACACAATGACAGTGAAATAGAGAGCAATTCTTAAATAATTCATTCAGGGCTTGTGATGCAACCTGGATTTACCACATCTACACCCAGAGCTGGGTGAGACATAAGGCTGGACACTTCTGACTGATAGTATTGGTGAGGTTCAGTGAGCAAATGCAGACCCTTTGAAGTCATACTGCATGGTACCCATTCCATGGGTCCCAACTCTCCAGGTTTAAGGAATTCTTCCTTCAGCTTAAACATGCTTGGGAATCCCAGAGTATGGTCCGCCGTGTGACTGGGAAACGATTTTAAATGCTTCTCAGGTTTCGTTCCCTGGTACTTGGGTTCACCATTCCAGACGCTTTACTAACTCTCTACCCACTTGGAGAGTCAGTGCCTTTAACCTCCTGTTTGGCACAGTTTGCAATTTCTGCGCAAGATGAACAGGAATAGGGAGAACCAATGAGAGACTAGCTTTAGGGTCTGCACGGGCAACTTAAATGTTCATTTCCCACCAGAAAGAGGAATTTACCAAAGTCTCAGCGTGCCGTGCCGAAACCATTTTAGGGCCTGAAGCAATCCTGTGGGTTTGCGGCCAGCTCACAAGCAAGCGAGTTGAAGAAAGGAGCTCAGGGACACTGTAATTAACAAACCTGCAGAGTTATAAATGACAGGTATCATACAAAAATATATTGAAGTAAGGCTGCGAAGAGGGCTTGAAACGGGGCAGAATTCCAGGAATATGATTTCAGGAGGTAGACGGGCAGTGCTCTGAAAGCATAGGAGAAGAGGCCGATCCTCGACAATGATGCACTTGGTCAAAAAGTGCATATGCGTTTTTTCAGGGCCCTCATTAAAGAGGGTAGGAGGCTCCCAGCATGCTTTCGTGGCCAACAGTGGGCCCACATCGCCAAGGCGATGTGAGCCAGCCAGGCAGGAGTGACCTCACATCAGAGGGCCCACCTCACAGAAGGGTAAGGAACCCAGCCAGGATCAGACTCTCACCAGAGTGCCCACATCAGCAAGGGGCTGTGAACCACGCAGGAGTATCATCACACCCGTGGGGCCACATCATCAAAAGTTGAGGTACACAAAAAATGTGGCCTCAAACCAGAGGACCCACATCACCATGAGTTTCGGAGCGAGGCAGGCAGGATTAACCTCACAACACATGGCCCATTGTATAAAAAAGGTGAGGAACCCAGCAGTTGGAACATCCCAGCAGGCGGCCCAGAGCACCGAGGCTATGGGATCCAGGCAGTGATGAACTCACAACAGAGGGCCCTCATCATGAAACTGTGAGCAAACCAGCCGTTGTGACCTCAGAGCACAAGGCCCACATCCCCATGGGGAAGGGAACCAAGCAGGAGTGTCATCGCACCAGTGGGCACACATCAGAAAATGTGGGGAGCCCAGCAGTTAGGGCCTGACGCCAGAGGGCTCTCATCACCGAGGAGAGGAGGCTCCCAGCAGGCTCCAACTGCTACCAGAGGGCCGCCATCGCCAATGCGGGATGTGCCAGCCAGGCAGGAGTGACCTCAGAGCAGAGGGCCCACCTCACAAAAGTGTGAGGAACCCAAAGAGGATCAGACTCTCACCACAGGGCCCACATCACCAAGGGAATGGGAACCAGGCTGGAGTGTCCTCACACCAGTGAGGCGTCATCACCGAAATGTGAGTGACCCAGCACACGTGGCCTCAAACCAGAGGACACACATCACCAAGGGGCTGGGAGTGAGGCAGGCAGGAGGAGCCTCAAAACATAGGGCCCATGGAATAAAAATGGTGAGGAATCCAGCAGCTGGAACCTCCCAGCAGGCGGCCAGGAGCAGCGAGGCTATGGGATCCAGACCTGACTGAACTCAAAACAGAGGGCCCTCATCATGAAACTCTGAGCAACCCAGCCGTTGGGACCTCAGAGCAGAAGGCCCACATTCCCATGTGGTTGGGAACATGGCATAAGTGTACTCGCACCACAGGGCACACATCAGAGAATTTTGGGAGCTCAGAAGTTAGGGCCTGATGCCAGAGGGCCCTCATTACCAAGGGGAGGAGACTCCAAGCAGGCACCAACTCCCAACTGAGGGCCCATGTCGCCAAGGGGACGTGTGACAGCCAGGCAGGAGTGACCTCACAGCAGAGGGCCTACCTCACAGAAGGGTGAGGAACCCAGCCAGGATAAGACTCTCACCAGAGGGCCCACATCACCAAGGGGATCAGAAACAGGCAGGACTGTCTTCACACCAGTGTGGCCACATCATAGAAAGGTGAGGAACCCAGCACATGTGGCCTAAACCAGAAGACCCACATCTCCAAGGGGCTCGGAGTGAGGCAGGCAGGAGGAGCCTCAAAACACAGGGCCCATAGAATAAAAAAGCTGAGGAATCCTGCAGTGGGAACCTCCCAGCAGGCGGCCCAGAGCACCGAGTCTATGCGATCCAGGCTGCAGTGAACTCACAGCAGAGGGCCCACATCATGAAACTGTGAGCAACCCAGCCATTGGGACCTCAGAGCAGAAGGCCCACATCCCCATGGGGATGGGAACCTCGCAGGAGTGTCCTCACACCACTTAGCACGTATCAGAAAATGTGGGTACCCAGCAGTTAGGGCCTGATGCAAGAGGGCCGTCATCACCGAGGGGAGGAGGCTCCCAGCAGGCTCCAACTGCCACAAGAGGGCCGATGTTGCCCTGGCGGGGTGTGCCAGCCAGGCAGGAGTGACCTCACAGCAGAGGGCCCACCTCACAGAAGGGTGAGGAACCCAGCCAGGATCAGACTCTCACCAGAGGGCCCACATCATCAAAGGGATAGGAACCAGGCAGGAGTGTCCTCACACCAGTGGGGCCACATCATCGAAAGGTGAGGGACCCAGCACACATGGCCTCAAACAAGAGGACACACATCACCAAGGGGCTGGGAGTGAGGCAGGCAGGAGGAGTCTCAAAACAGAGGGCCCATAGAAGAAAAAAGGTGAGGAATCCCGCAGTTGGAACCTCCCAGCAGGTGGCCAGGAGCAGCGAGGCTATGGGATCCAGGCCGGAGTGAACTCACACCTGAGGGCCCTCATCATGAAACTGAGCAACCCAACGTTGGGACCTCAGAGCAGAAGGCCCACATTCCCATGGGGTTGGGAAACTGGCAGGAGTGTACTCGCGCCACAGGGCGCACATCAGAAAATTTTTGGAGCCCAGGAGTTACGGCCTGACGCCAGAGGGCCCTCATTACCGAGGGGAGGAGACTCCCAGCAGGCACCAACTCCCACCAGAGGGCCGACGTCGCCAAGGCGGGGTGTGCCAGCCAGGCAGGAGTGACCTCAGAGAAGAGGTCCCACCTCACAGAAGTGTGAGTAACCCAACCAGGATCTGACTCTCACCGGAGGGCCCACATCACCAAGAGGATGGGAACCAGGCAGGAGTGTCCTCACACCAGTGGGGCCACATCAGCCAAAGGTGAGGAACCCAGCACATGTGGCCTCAAACCAGAGGACACACATCACCAAGGGGCTGGGAGTGAGGCAGGTGTCTGGAGGGGCACATTTAACTCTAATTTCCCACCAGGAAGAGGAATTAACCAAAGGCTCAGAGTGACGTGCTGGACCCTGATTACGGCCTGAAGCAAACCTGCGGTTCTGTGGCCAGCTTTCAAGGAAACGAGTTTTAAAGGAAATCACGGGCACTGTAATTCACAAACCTGCAGAGTTATAAATGACAGCTATTGGCAAAAATATATTGAAGTAAGTCTGCAAAGAGGACTTGAAAACGAGGCAGAATTGCAGGAATCATATTTCAGGAGGTAGATTGGAATTGCATTTAAAGTATGTGAAAAGCGGCAGATCTTTGACAGTGATGCACTTGGACAAAAGGGCGTATACATTTTTTCCTGAATATATTCAGGAAAAAACGCATATGCCCTTTTTGGCCAACCAAGCACTCGAGCAATGGAAATCCGCACTACAATGAAGTCTCATTTCCCATTCGTCAAAAGGGCCATCTGAAAAAAGTGTAAAACCCAGATACACAGGACAGGCCATGGAGAACAGGGAGCCTTGTTATGCTGATGGGCGGGATGTAAGTTGCCAACAGACACTGTGGAGATGTTTATGGTGTATCCTGAAACATCTGAAAAACAAAGCTACAGACCCTAGGGCACTTCCACTTTTGGCCCTATAGCTTAGGAAAATTAAAATCAACAAGACACAGCCAACACAAAATTTAGGGCTGCTGTGTTTACAAGAACCTCGAATCCAGTACAAGTTAAATATCCCAGAAAGAAAAAAATGGATAAAGGAGTTGTGCTACTTACGTACAACGGAATATCACTCAGCAATGAAATCAATGTCATCAGGCTTGTAGCAGCAAATTGAGTGGATTTAAGTATGATGATTCTAAGAGAAATAGAGAAATATGTCACACAGAGTAAGATAATTATCATAAGATATCACTAATAGAGAGAGTGTAAACTTGGCTACACATAAACTGAATTACAAAACCGAACAGAGTCTCACATTTAGATAAAAACTTATGCTTGCTTAAGGGGAAAGTTGAGTTGGGGTGCTGTATAAAACCAGAGATTGTAATTAGCACACATACCGTTCCATAAGCCAAATATGTAATAGACAAGACCTACTCTTTGCTCAACGAAATAGACTCATCCATGGTGTATCACCTCACACCTGTTAGAATGGGCATCATCAGAAAATCTACAAACAACAGATGCTGGAAAGGGTGTGGAGATAAGGAACTCTCTTCCACTATTGTTGGGAATGTAAATTGATACAGTCACTGTGGAGAACATTATGGAGTTTCTTATAAAACTAAGAATAGAATTACCATATGATACAGCAATGCCACTACTGGGCATATACCCAGACAAAACCATAAATCAAAAAGAGACATTCACCGCAATGTTCACTGCATCACTATTTACAATATCCAGGTAATGGAAGCAACCTAAATGCCCACAGACAGACGAATGCATAAAGATGTGGTACATATATAAAATGGAATATCACTAAGCCATAAAAAGGAATGAAATTGGGTCATTTGTAGAGACGTTGATGGATCTAGAGACTGTCATACAGAGTGAAGTAAGTCAGAAATAGAAAAACAAATCTTGTATATTAATGCATATATGTGGAACCTAGAAAAATTGTACAGATGAACCGTTTTGCAAGGCAGAAATAGAGCAACAGATGTAGACAACAAACGTATGAACACAAAGGGGGGAAAGCTGTTGGGGGGTGGTGGTGGGAGGAGTTGAGAGATTGGGATTGGCATGTATACATTTATATGTATAAAATCGATAACCAAAAAGAACCTGCTGTATAAAAAAATAAAATTCCAAATTACAAAAAGTAAAACAGACAAAATATTCTTCCCTTCACATACATGTATTTATATGAATAAATTATTTCCATGCTTATATCTGTAAATACAAAAAAGAGGAATAAAATCTACCTTGAACCAAAAACGAAAGAAAGAAAACAAAAGAGAACCCACCAGTTACACAGAGGAAAACCGTATCAGGGCACTTGCTCCAGTTGTAAACAATTCTGAAGTTGGTCAGTGGTGGGGAATCATCTCCCATTCAGCCAGCAGGCCCCACACAACAAGCGTCCTCATTGCAAAGCTGGGGGACCGTGCCGAGGCATCTGTGAGTAAACGTGGGCTGAGCCCCAGGCCAGCTGCTGCTGAAATGTTCCCACCCTTCCCAGGTAAAACACCTGAATATGTACAAGGACTTGAAAGCCTAGAGGAAGGGCCATGGAGCCACATGAGCACCAGCATGCCAGCCGACTTGGTGCCTGCAGGCCAGCCAGGATGGTCCTGGCCCTGGGTGCTCTTCTGGAAGCTTTCCATTTCCCTGCCTGAGATACCCCTGCTGTCCCGGCCCCCACTGCTTTCTTCCTCACTCACCTCTGCCCAGGGAGAAATTCCAGCGGCAGGTATGGGTGACACATCCTCTTCTTTAGCAGGTGGCATCTTGGCAACTGCTGCAGAAAGTCCAGCAGAGCCCCACTCACACTGGGCCACCAACAAAGCCATGGCCTCTCACTCCCTCCCACCAGTCCAGCCCCGAGACTGCTGACAGGGCAGAGAAAATGGCGTCAGGCACAGCTGCAGGGGCTCTTGCTGCCTGGAGCGGTGTTTATATTGATCTCAACCCAGGCACACCTGGGGAGGGCTGGCCGGCACGGTCAGGCTTCCCAGGCCAGCCAATAATCACCCCTCAGGGGCTCACAGTTGCAGAAACTGGAACTTGCTGAATCGGCCAGGTCCAAGGAACAGGTGTGGGCTCCTGAGAGTCAGGATAGACAAGGGGCTGCAGCTCTGGCTTGTTTTCTAATTATATTATCTGGCCCATGAGTGGGAGACAACTTCAAGAAAACCCTCTCCTAATGAGAGGAACCCAGGAGTCAGGGAGAGGAGGGGTGGGTGGTGGGTGGAGACAGAGGCCTGGTGCCCCGGGTGCAGTGGAAGTCTCTGGAAGACCAGGTGGAGGGAGGCCACACAGAGTGATGCCCAGGGTCACAGACCTGTCAGAGCTGCCGTTTCTTAGTTCAAGTCCTGCTCTGAGGTGCTCTGTGTCAGATCTGAGTGACAGGTGAGCTGGGAGTGCTCTGCAATGAGGGCGATGTGCATGGTTCCTGTGTGCCCAGCCCTGCCACAGTACCTGCAAGGGTAGCTCTGTATCCGGGGAGGGGTCTGACCACGAGAGCCCCATGGGCTGCAGGGGAACCTGCCCAGGGAACCCCATATCCTGGGAGGGGCCTGAACACGAGAGCCCCGTGGGCTGGGGTGGGGGTGAGGTACCTGCCCAGGTGAGCTCCATATCCTGGGATTGGCCTGACCTCGAGAGCCCCATGGGCTGCTGGAGTCCTGGTAAAGGATGTCAGGACAGTCAGTGAAGCCACCGAGGATAGACCTCCAGTAGTTCCTAAATCCTACATCCTGCTGGTCATTCTACCAACCACCAGGACATGGTATTCTGTATTAGTCTTCAATGATGCCTTCTTTTGTATTCTAGTAGTCCCAGAGTCACAAGAAATTTTGGCTTGTGAGTGGCAGGACTCAACATACAACTAAAACAATACTTCCGGGCCGTGTTGCCCCAAGGGTTCAAAAATTCCCACACCATCTTTGGGGAAAGCTCAGCTAAAGACCTAAAAGTTCTACCTCTGGAAAAGGAAACACTCCTTCAATATGCAGACGACATTCTGATCGCCAGCCCTACTAAGGAGACCTCTGAACTACCAAGCCAATAAAGGATACAAGTTGTCCAAGAAAAAGCTCAAATATCACAGACTACGGTGACCTGCCTGGGCTTCATTCTCACAGAAGGTCGGAGAAGCCCATCCCAGGAAAGGGAAGAAACAATTTACAGCCTTACCCATTTCTAAAACTAGAAGACAGCTTAGGGGTTCCTGGGGAGGCCAGGGTTTGCTGCTTCTGGATCCCTAACTACAGTCTACTAGCTGGGCCTCTCTATGAAACACTGAAAGGAAAAGATGATGATCCTTTTGAATAGAATCCAGAAGTGGCCTTTCAAGAATGGAAAGAGCAGTCAATTCAGACCCTTGCCCTGGAACTCCCTAATTTAGCTAAACCCTTTGACCTTTACATTCCTGGTGAACGGTGAATCGCCATTGGAGTATTAGTGCAAAACCTGGGACCACTTGAAATGGAACAATGCAAGAATGCCATCCAGGTAGGATAAACTACGGTCACCAAGGGGCTTGGCCCACCGCCACATCTGGCCAAGATACTGGCAGTATCTGAAAACCTGGAAATCAGCAGCCCAAAAGGCCACCTCCCTCCTAAGGGAAAAGGACCCCACGTGGTGATCCTAACCCCCAACCATGCCCTGAAGTTGCAGGGTTTGCTCCGTGGGCACACTGACCTTGAGTGAGGAGGCCCTCCAACTCCAACCTCCAGAGAGATAACCGGGGCAAAGGGGCACCATGACGACTCGTGTGACCATCACTTGACCTGGAGTTTCTCTCATAAAACAACAAGAGTGTGTCCCAAAAGAGTAGACTACTGCTTGCAGGACTTACTGCACCCCGAGGGAAGGTAATAATCTTGGCAGGGGAACCGTATATCATGCTGTCACCATAGAAGAGCCTACAGACACTGTGATGATGGTGGCCAATAAGACCGGCTGGACTCCTGTTTACTTCAAAAGGCTGTTGACTCAGTGGCCATCATGGTCCTTCATCACCACTGACCCTGGACTGTCTCGGAGTTGAGCAGGCAGGGTCCTGACACCTGGTGCTGTTTTTACGTTAATTCAGGGGCCTAATTGAAGAAAGCGCAGACTACTGGTCAGAGCATCTAGGCTGGCAGAAACGGTCAGCCTAAGGTGTCCGAACAAATGTGGGGCGGGGTGAAACTGGACCTCACAGCGTCACTGCACATCTCCTTCCTGGACCCTTAAAGGTCATTAGAATCTATAACACTACCAATACTTGTGCTCAGGCGGACGAGCAGGGAGGCAGGAGGCCTGGGGACAATCAACGTCACCTGGAGGCTGCTGGGGAGAAGTTCTGACCCTCGCCCACGGGTATGAGGGCTCCTAACTCAGCACTCAGCAGTTACAGATGAAGGGTCTGCACCCTCAGCACTCTAAGAATGAGGAAGGGGACAAAATGCAGAAGAGGGGTTTGTCCCAGGCAAAGCCCCTTAAAAATCCCTGGGAGATAAAAATAGAATCTGGGCAATAAAATAAAGTCTAACCTTTTTTATCCTTTGTGCTTTGTCTAATTTCACGTGCTCCTAGGGTCCCACATGCAGAGGTTCAACAGCCGGCACTTCAGACCAGATTTCCTAGTGCAGAATGGCTGGGTCGACACCTCAGCTCCTGGGGCATGGTGCAGACTCCGCGATATAGAGCCTGAGCTGCAGCCAACTGGGCCCTCGAGAGCTCCGCCCCCTCCCTCCCACTGACTCTGACAGGATCTCTACACAGCAGCCCAGCCCACAGCCCACGGGGTAGCACATGCTCTCACCTCTCCATTCTCTGATCAAAATATAAAGTTTCCTTTGCTTCTGAACCAAACTCAGTCTCAATCTGTTGGCTCCAATGACACTGGGCAGGGGGACACTTGTTGGGGTCCACTCTGGAGGATCAGTAACAGAAATTGAGAACATTGTATCTTCAATGAACAGATGTGTGAGCCAAACTGTAATTAACATAGAACAGTGTATAAGGCTCGGGCAAAATAAGATGTTTCTAACACTTCCATTTGATATTTCCATCACTTTATTATAAGCAAGTTCAGTGAAAAGGTCTTATTTGTCAGGTCAATACTAGAGAAACGAAGTGATTTCTTTCCAAGGATGTACATCTAATAATCTTGGTTAAAGCTTCAATCTTGTTTTAAATGCTTTTCCATTGAAAATGATACCTCTCTTTCAGCTCCCCCATTTCTGAGAAGTATAAAATCTTATAATTTATTAAGACCAAATGGGAAAGGTGGGAGGAGGGATAAATTAACAGTTTGGGATTAACACATACACACTGCTATGTATAAAATCGATCATCAACAAGGAACTACTCTATAGCACAGGGAACTACACTCAATATTTTGCAATAACCTATAAGGGGAAATAATCTGAAAAAGAATAGATGTTTTTATTGACATCATCTATTAATGACAGTTAAAATGGAACCTAAGGGAAGCCAGTGGTGAGTGCTTCTGACCCTGAAGACTTCAATCATCTAAAGTTTGGACTCTGCCTACTTCCCAAGGCCCTTAATGAACCTATGTGTAGCCGTAGCTTAAAAAATTCCCCAGTTTGGGTTGTGGAGAGACACTGATTTTGAAAAAGCCCTGGTGTCCTCCTCACATGAATGGGACACTTCCTACACCTAAAACATGCCTGTCACACCCAGAGGATGGTATACCGTCTGATCAGGAAGAGTTTGGAAAAGGCATCTCATCTCCTCATCTCCCGGTGCTCGGGTTCACCCCTCCAGCGTCTTTACGAACAGTCTCCCCACTTGGAGATGTCAGCACTGTCAACATCCTGTTTGGAATTTGTCCAGAGGATGAAGCAGAAGGAGGAGGAACAATGAGTGACAAGTCCTAGGTGTTCGGACAGGCACATGTCACTCTAATTTCCAATCAGGAAGACGAATTGACCAAAGGCTAGGGTTGCCCATGGAAACAGAATAGGGCTTGAGGAAATCCTGCTGCTTTGTGGCCAGTTCCCATAAACAGAAGTTGAAAAATGGAACTCAGGGACACTAAAATTCACGAAACTGCAGAGTTGAAAATATCTCTCACTGAAAAATGTCTTGAGGAAAGTCAGAGAAAAGGACTTGTAAGCAACGGAGAATGGCAGGAAAGGGATTGGAAGAGGTAGAAAGGACTCGCCATTAAGCACAAGAAAAGGGGCTGAACATTGCCAACATTGCAGTTGGCCAAAAAGGGTGTATGCGTCTTTTTCTGTATATATTCAAGAAAAGGGCATACACTTTTTTAGCCAACCAAACAGGTGGGCACTGGAAATCAATACTACAAAACATATCACTTCGCATCAGTCAGAAGAGCCTTCCTCATAAAGTGTAAACACCAGAAATGCAGGACAGGGCAAGGAGAAAAGGGAGCCCTGTGAGGCTTATAGTGGAAATGTATATTGCCAACGGTCACTCTGGAGAAGTGTATTGTGTTTACTAAAGCATCTAAAAAATGAGCTACAGAGCACAGGGCAGTTGCACTCATGGACGTATATCTTGGGAAAAACAAAAATGGAGAGGACACAGGCACCCCAATGTTTACCGCCTCTCTGTTTAAAAGATCCTCGACTAGGATATAATTTATATGTCTGTGGAGGGAAAAAATGGATAGAGATGTGGCACTTATGTAGAGTGGAATATTACTCAGCCTGAAAATCAATGAAATATGTCCAGCTGTAACAACCCCAGAGGAGTTACGTATGATCATTCGAAGTCACATAATTCAAAAAGAAAAAGACATACGATACTACTAATACATGGAATATAAACGAGGCTACAAATGAACTGAATTACAAAACAGAACGGGGTCTCAGATTTAGAAAACCAACTTATGCTTGCTTAAGGATAAAGGAGAGTTGGGGTGCTGCATAAAACCAGAGATTGAAATTAGCACAGATACCGTTCCATAAGCCAAATATGTAATAGAAAAAACCTACTCCCTGGCCAACGAAATGGACTCAACACCCCATATTCAGCACCTAGGAATATACGGGACGAGTAAGAGTCTTAATACCTATGGATTTATATGTCTCGGTAAGAGAATCAAGCGTGTGTACAGTGACATAAACGCAGCAGTGAAAATCAGCTAAATCCCATTATCAAAATAAATTTCAAAAACAAAACACAATGACAGTGAAATAGAGAGCAATTCTTAAATAATTCATTCAGGGCTTGTGATGCAACCTGGATTTACCACATCTACACCCAGAGATGGGTGAGACATAAGGCTGGACACTTCGGGCTGATAGCATTGGTGAGGTTCCGTAAGCAAATGCAGACCCTTTGAAGTCATACTGCATGGTACCCATTCCATGGGTCCCAACTCTCCAGGTTTAAGGGATTCTTCCTTCAACTTAAACATGCTTGGGAACCCCAGAGTATGGTGTACCGTGTGACCGGGAAGTCTTTTCAAATGCATCTCAGTTTTCGTCCCCTTTTACCCGTGTTCACAATTCCAGACCATTTACTAACACTCTCACCACTTGGAGAGTCAGTGCCTTTAACCTCCTGTTTGGCACAGTTTGCAATTTCCGCACAAGATGAACAGGAATAGGGAGAACAAATGAGTGACTAGCTGTAGGTGTCTGCACGGACAAATTTTATGCTCATTTCCCACCAGGAAGAGGAATTAACCAAAGGCTCAGCATGCCGTGCGGGAACCAGATTAGGGCCTGAAGCAATCCTGCAGGTTTGCGGATAGCTCACAAGAAAGCGAGTTGAAGAAAGGAGCTCAGGGCCACTGTAATTCACAAACGGGCAGGGTTATAATTGACAGCTATCGTCCAAAAATATATTGAAGGTAGGCTGCGAAGAGGACTTGAAAGCGGGGCAGAATTGCAGGAAAACGATTTCAGGGGGTAGACTGGAATTGCATTTAAAGCATAGGAAAAGAGGCAGAACGTCGACAATGATGCACTTGGCCAGAAAGGGCGTATGCGTTTTTTCCTGAATATATTCAGGAAAAAACGCATACGCCCTTTTTGGCCAACCAAGCAAGCATGTTAAAGTAATCTGCACTACAATGAAGTCTCACTGCCCCCCGGTCAAAAGGGCCTTCTGAAAAAAGTGTAAAATCCAGAAAGGCAGCACAGGCCATGGAGAACAGGAAGCCTTGTTATGCTGATGGGCGGGATGTAAATTGCCAACAGCCACTCTGGAGAAGTGTATGGTGTTTCCTCAAACACCTAAAAAACAAAGCAACGGAGCCTACGGCACTTCCACTTATGGTCCTATAGTTTAGGGAAATTAAAATCAAAAAGACGCAGCCACCCCAAATTTTCGAATGGCTCTGTTTACAATATACTCATCTATGGTACAAGTTAAATGTCCCAGAAAGCGGAAAATGGATAAAGAAGTTGTGCTACGAACGTACAATGGAATATCACTCAGCAATGAAATCTATGTCTTCAGGCCCGTCGCGGCATAACGAGTGGATTCAGGTATGAAGACTCTAAGTGAAATTAGTCACACAGAGAAAGAAACATCATAAGATATCACTAATACACGGAATGTAAACTTGGCTACACATGAACTGAATTACAAAACAGAACAGGGTCTCAAATTTAGCAAACCAACCAATGCTTGCTTAAGGCGAAAGGTGAGTTGGGGTGCTACATAAAACCAGAGATTGAAATTAGCACAGATACCGTTCCATAAGCCAAATATGCAATAGTCAAGACATACTCCTTGCTCAATAAAATGGACTCAACACCCCAAATTCAACGCCTAGGAATATACCTGACTAGTAAGAATCTTAAAACCCATGGATTTATATGTCTCCATAAGTCAATCAAGCGTGTGTACAGCGGTATAAACGCAGCAGTGAAAATCCGATAAATCCCATTATCAAAATGAATTATAAAAACAAAACTCAATGACAGTGAAATAGAAAGCAATTCTTAAATAATTCATTCAGGACTTGTGATGCAACCTGGATTTACCATATCTACACACAGAGCTGGGTGAGACATAAGGCTGGACACTTTGCGCAGATAGCATTGGTGAGGTTCGGTGAGCAAATGCAGACCCTTTGAAGTCATACTGCATGATACCCATTCCATGGGTCCCAACTCTCCAGGTTTAAGGGATTCTTCCTTTAGCTAAAACATGCATGGGAAACCCAGAGTATGGTCCCTGTGACTGCGCAACGTTTTTAAATGCATCTAAGTTTTCGTCCCCTGATACTCGGGTTGACCATTCCGGACGGTATAATAACACTCTCCCCGCTTGGAGAGTCAGTGCCTTTAACCTCCTGTTTGACACAGTGTGCAATTTCTGCGCAAGATGAACAGGAATAGGGAAAAACAATGAGAGACTAGCTGTAGGTGTCTGCACGGGCAAATTTATGTTCATTTCCCTCCAGGAAGTGGAATTAACCAAAGGCTCAGCATGCCAGGCCGGAACCAGATTAGGGCCTGAAGCAATCCTGCGGTTTTGCGGCCAGCTCACAAGGAAACGAGTTGAAGAAAGGAGCTCAGGGGCACTGTCATTCACAAACCTGCAGAGTTAAAAATGACAACTATCGTCCAGAAATACATTGAAGAAGGCTGCGAAGAGGACTTGACAGCGGGGCAGAATTGCTGGAAAACGATTTCAGGGGGTAGACTGGAATTGCATTTAAAGCATAGGAAAGAGTCATAACGTCGACAATGATGCACTTGGCCAAAAAGGGCGTATGCGTTTTTACCTGAATATATTCAGGAAATAACGCATACGCACTTTTTGGCCAACCAAGCAAGCGTGTAAAGGAAATCTGCACTACAATGAAGTCTCACTGCCCCCCGGTCAAAAGGGCCTTCTGAAAAAAGTGTAAAATCCAGAAAGGCAGGACAGGCCATGGAGAACAGGGAGCCTTGTTATGCTGATGGACGGGATATAAATTGCCAACAGCCACTCTGGAGAAGTGTATGGTGTTTCCTGAAACACCTAAAAAACAAAGCAACGGAGCGTACGCACTTCCACTTAAGCTCCTATAGCTTAGGGAAATTAAAAACCAAAAGACACAGCCACTCTAAAATTTCAGAAGGCTCTGTTTACAAGAACCTCATCTACGGTTCAAGTTAAATATCCCAGAAAGCGAAAAATGGATAAAGAAGTTGTGGTACGAACATACTTTGGAATAACACTCAGCAATGAAATCTAGGTCATCAGGCCCATCGCGGCATAATGAGTGGATTCAGGTACGATGATTCTAAGTGAAATAAGTCACACAAAACAAGAAACATCATAAGATATCACTAATACACGGAATGTAAACTTGGCTACACATGAACTGAATTACAAAACAGAACAGGGACTCAAATTTAGAAAAGCAACCAATGCTTGCTTAAGGGCAAAGGTGAGTAGGGGTGCTGCATAAAACCAGAGATTGAAATTAGCACAGATACCGTTCCATAAGCCAAATATATAATAGTCAAGACCTACTCCTTGCTCAACGACATGGACTGAACACCGCATATTCAACGCCTAGGAATACACCTGACTAGTAAGAATCTTCAAACCCATGGATTTATATGTCTCTGTAAGAGAATCAAGCGTGTGTACAGCGGCATAAAAGCAGCAGTGAAAATCCGATAAATCCCGTTATCAAACTAAATTACAAAAACAAAACACAATGACAGTGAAATAGAGAGCAATTCTTAAATAATTCATTCAGGGCTTGTGATGCAACCTGGATTTACCACATCTACACCCAGAGCTGGGTGAGACATAAGGCTGGACACTTCTGACTGATAGTATTGGTGAGGTTCAGTGAGCAAATGCAGACCCTTTGAAGTCATACTGCATGGTACCCATTCCATGGGTCCCAACTCTCCAGGTTTAAAGAATTCTTCCTTCAGCTTAAACATGCTTGGGAATCCCAGAGTATGGTCTGCCGTGTGACTGGGAAACGATTTTAAATGCTTCTCAGGTTTCGTTCCCTGGTACTTGGGTTCACCATTCCAGACGCTTTACTAACTCTCTACCCACTTGGAGAGTCAGTGCCTTTAACCTCCTGTTTGGCACAGTTTGCAATTTCTGCGCAAGATGAACAGGAATAGGGAGAACCAATGAGAGACTAGCTTTAGGGTCTGCACGGGCAACTTAAATGTTCATTTCCCACCAGAAAGAGGAATTTACCAAAGTCTCAGCGTGCCGTGCCGAAACCATTTTAGGGCCTGAAGCAATCCTGTGGGTTTGCGGCCAGCTCACAAGCAAGCGAGTTGAAGAAAGGAGCTCAGGGACACTGTAATTAACAAACCTGCAGAGTTATAAATGACAGGTATCATACAAAAATATATTGAAGTAAGGCTGCGAAGAGGGCTTGAAACGGGGCAGAATTCCAGGAATATGATTTCAGGAGGTAGACGGGCAGCGCTCTGAAAGCATAGGAGAAGAGGCCGATCCTCGACAATGATGCACTTGGTCAAAAAGTGCATATGCGTTTTTTCAGGGCCCTCATTAAAGAGGGTAGGAGGCTCCCAGCATGCTTTCGTGGCCAACAGTGGGCCCACATCGCCAAGGCGATGTGAGCCAGCCAGGCAGGAGTGACCTCACATCAGAGGGCCCACCTCACAGAAGGGTAAGGAACCCAGCCAGGATCAGACTCTCACCAGAGTGCCCACATCAGCAAGGGGCTGTGAACCACGCAGGAGTATCATCACACCCGTGGGGCCACATCATCAAAAGTTGAGGTACACAAAAAATGTGGCCTCAAACCAGAGGACCCACATCACCATGAGTTTCGGAGCGAGGCAGGCAGGATTAACCTCACAACACATGGCCCATTGTATAAAAAAGGTGAGGAACCCAGCAGTTGGAACATCCCAGCAGGCGGCCCAGAGCACCGAGGCTATGGGATCCAGGCAGTGATGAACTCACAACAGAGGGCCCTCATCATGAAACTGTGAGCAAACCAGCCGTTGTGACCTCAGAGCACAAGGCCCACATCCCCATGGGGAAGGGAACCAAGCAGGAGTGTCATCGCACCAGTGGGCACACATCAGAAAATGTGGGGAGCCCAGCAGTTAGGGCCTGACGCCAGAGGGCTCTCATCACCGAGGAGAGGAGGCTCCCAGCAGGCTCCAACTGCTACCAGAGGGCCGCCATCGCCAATGCAGGATGTGCCAGCCAGGCAGGAGTGACCTCAGAGCAGAGGGCCCACCTCACAAAAGTGTGAGGAACCCAAAGAGGATCAGACTCTCACCACAGGGCCCACATCACCAAGGGAATGGGAACCAGGCTGGAGTGTCCTCACACCAGTGAGGCGTCATCACCGAAATGTGAGTGACCCAGCACACGTGGCCTCAAACCAGAGGACACACATCACCAAGGGGCTGGGAGTGAGGCAGGCAGGAGGAGCCTCAAAACATAGGGCCCATGGAATAAAAATGGTGAGGAATCCAGCAGCTGGAACCTCCCAGCAGGCGGCCAGGAGCAGCGAGGCTATGGGATCCAGACCTGACTGAACTCAAAACAGAGGGCCCTCATCATGAAACTCTGAGCAACCCAGCCGTTGGGACCTCAGAGCAGAAGGCCCACATTCCCATGTGGTTGGGAACATGGCATAAGTGTACTCGCACCACAGGGCACACATCAGAGAATTTTGGGAGCTCAGAAGTTAGGGCCTGATGCCAGAGGGCCCTCATTACCAAGGGGAGGAGACTCCAAGCAGGCACCAACTCCCAACTGAGGGCCCATGTCGCCAAGGGGACGTGTGACAGCCAGGCAGGAGTGACCTCACAGCAGAGGGCCTACCTCACAGAAGGGTGAGGAACCCAGCCAGGATAAGACTCTCACCAGAGGGCCCACATCACCAAGGGGATCAGAAACAGGCAGGACTGTCTTCACACCAGTGTGGCCACATCATAGAAAGGTGAGGAACCCAGCACATGTGGCCTAAACCAGAAGACCCACATCTCCAAGGGGCTCGGAGTGAGGCAGGCAGGAGGAGCCTCAAAACACAGGGCCCATAGAATAAAAAAGCTGAGGAATCCTGCAGTGGGAACCTCCCAGCAGGCGGCCCAGAGCACCGAGTCTATGCGATCCAGGCTGCAGTGAACTCACAGCAGAGGGCCCACATCATGAAACTGTGAGCAACCCAGCCATTGGGACCTCAGAGCAGAAGGCCCACATCCCCATGGGGATGGGAACCTCGCAGGAGTGTCCTCGCACCACTTAGCACGTATCAGAAAATGTGGGTACCCAGCAGTTAGGGCCTGATGTAAGAGGGCCGTCATCACCGAGGGGAGGAGGCTCCCAGCAGGCTCCAACTGCCACAAGAGGGCCGATGTTGCCCTGGCGGGGTGTGCCAGCCAGGCAGGAGTGACCTCACAGCAGAGGGCCCACCTCACAGAAGGGTGAGGAACCCAGCCAGGATCAGACTCTCACCAGAGGGCCCACATCATCAAAGGGATAGGAACCAGGCAGGAGTGTCCTCACACCAGTGGGGCCACATCATCGAAAGGTGAGGGACCCAGCACACGTGGCCTCAAACAAGAGGACACACATCACCAAGGGGCTGGGAGTGAGGCAGGCAGGAGGAGTCTCAAAACAGAGGGCCCATAGAAGAAAAAAGGTGAGGAATCCCGCAGTTGGAACCTCCCAGCAGGTGGCCAGGAGCAGCGAGGCTATGGGATCCAGGCCGGAGTGAACTCACACCAGAGGGCCCTCATCATGAAACTGAGCAACCCAACGTTGGGACCTCAGAGCAGAAGGCCCACATTCCCATGGGGTTGGGAAACTGGCAGGAGTGTACTCGCGCCACAGGGCGCACATCAGAAAATTTTTGGAGCCCAGGAGTTACGGCCTGACGCCAGAGGGCCCTCATTACCGAGGGGAGGAGACTCCCAGCAGGCACCAACTCCCACCAGAGGGCCGACGTCGCCAAGGCGGGGTGTGCCAGCCAGGCAGGAGTGACCTCAGAGAAGAGGTCCCACCTCACAGAAGTGTGAGTAACCCAACCAGGATCTGACTCTCACCGGAGGGCCCACATCACCAAGAGGATGGGAACCAGGCAGGAGTGTCCTCACACCAGTGGGGCCACATCAGCCAAAGGTGAGGAACCCAGCACATGTGGCCTCAAACCAGAGGACACACATCACCAAGGGGCTGGGAGTGAGGGAGGTGTCTGGAGGGGCACATTTAACTCTAATTTCCCACCAGGAAGAGGAATTAACCAAAGGCTCAGAGTGACGTGCTGGACCCTGATTACGGCCTGAAGCAAACCTGCGGTTCTGTGGCCAGCTTTCAAGGAAACGAGTTTTAAAGGAAATCACGGGCACTGTAATTCACAAACCTGCAGAGTTATAAATGACAGCTATTGGCAAAAATATATTGAAGTAAGTCTGCAAAGAGGACTTGAAAACGAGGCAGAATTGCAGGAATCATATTTCAGGAGGTAGATTGGAATTGCATTTAAAGCATGTGAAAAGCGGCAGATCTTTGACAGTGATGCACTTGGACAAAAGTGCGTATACATTTTTTCCTGAATATATTCAGGAAAAACGCATATGCCCTTTTTGGCCAACCAAGCACTCGAGCAATGGAAATCCGCACTACAATGAAGTCTCATTTCCCATTCGTCAAAAGGGCCATCTGAAAAAAGTGTAAAAACCAGATACACAGGACAGGCCATGGAGAACAGGGAGCCTTGTTATGCTGATGGGCGGGATGTAAGTTGCCGACACTGTGGAGATGTTTATGGTGTATCCTGAAACATCTGAAAAACAAAGCTACAGACCCTAGGGCACTTCCACTTTTGGCCCTATAGCTTAGGAAAATTAAAATCAACAAGACACAGCCAACACAAAATTTAGGGCTGCTGTGTTTACAAGAACCTCGAATCCAGTACAAATTAAATATCCCAGAAAGAAAAAAATGGATAAAGGAGTTGTGCTACTTACGTACAACGGAATATCACTCAGCAATGAAATCAATGTCATCAGGCCTGTAGCAGCAAATTGAGTGGATTTAAGTATGATGATTCTAAGAGAAATAGAGAAATATGTCACAGAGTAAGATAATTATCATAAGATATCACTAATAGAGAGAGTGTAAACTTGGCTACACATAAACTGAATTACAAAACCGAACAGAGTCTCACATTTAGATAAAAACTTATGCTTGCTTAAGGGGAAAGTTGAGTTGGGGTGCTGTATAAAACCAGAGATTGTAATTAGCACACATACCGTTCCATAAGCCAAATATGTAATAGACAAGACCTACTCTTTGCTCAACGAAATAGACTCATCCATGGTGTATCACCTCACACCTGTTAGAATGGGCATCATCAGAAAATCTACAAACAACAGATGCTGGAAAGGGTGTGGAGATAAGGAACCCTCTTCCACTATTGTTGGGAATGTAAATTGATACAGTCACTGTGGAGAACATTATGGAGTTTCTTATAAAACTAAGAATAGAATTACCATATGATACAGCAATGCCACTACTGGGCATATACCCAGACAAAACCATAAATCAAAAAGAGACATTCACCGCAATGTTCATTGCATCACTATTTACAATATCCAGATAATGGAAGCAACCTAAATGCCCACAGACAGACGAATGCATAAAGATAAGGTACATATATAAAATGGAATATCACTAAGCCATAAAAAGGAATGAAATTGGGTCATTTGTAGAGACGTTGATGGATCTAGAGACTGTCATACAGAGTGAAGTAAGTCAGAAATAGAAAAACAAATCTTGTATATTAATGCATATATGTGGAACCTAGAAAAATTGTACAGATGAACCGTTTTGCAAGGCAGAAATAGAGCAACAGATGTAGACAACAAACGTATGGACACCAAGGGGGGGAAAGCTGTTGGGGGGTGGTGGTGGGAGGAGTTGAGAGATTGGGATTGGCATGTATACATTTATATGTATAAAATCGATAACCAAAAAGAACCTGCTGTATAAAAAAATAAAATAAAATTCCAAATTACAAAAAGTAAAACAGACAAAATATTCTTCCCTTCACATACATGTATTTATATGAATAAATTATTTCCATGCTTATATCTGTAAATACAAAAAAGAGGAATAAAATCTACCTTGAACCAAAAACGAAAGAAAGAAAACAAAACAGAACCCACCATTTACACAGAGGAAAACCGTATCAGGGCACTTGCTCCAGTTGTAAACAATTCTGAAGTTGGTCAGTGGTGGGGAATCATCTCCCATTCAGCCAGCAGGCCCCACACAACAAGCGTCCTCATTGCAAAGCTGGGGGACCGTGCCGAGGCATCTGTGAGTAAACGTGGGCTGAGCCCCAGGCCAGCTGCTGCTGAAATGTTCCCACCCTTCCCAGGTAAAACACCTGAATATGTACAAGGACTTGAAAGCCTAGAGGAAGGGCCATGGAGCCACATGAGCACCAGCATGCCAGCCGACTTGGTGCCTGCAGGCCAGCCAGGATGGTCCTGGCCCTGGGTGCTCTTCTGGAAGCTTTCCATTTCCCTGCCTGAGATACCCCTGCTGTCCCGGCCCCCACTGCTTTCTTCCTCACTCACCTCTGCCCAGGGAGAAATTCCAGCGGCAGGTATGGGTGACACATCCTCTTCTTTAGCAGGTGGCATCTTGGCAACTGCTGCAGAAAGTCCAGCAGAGCCCCACTCACACTGGGCCACCAACAAAGCCATGGCCTCTCACTCCCTCCCACCAGTCCAGCCCCGAGACTGCTGACAGGGCAGAGAAAATGGCGTCAGGCACAGCTGCAGGGGCTCTTGCTGCCTGGAGCGGTGTTTATATTGATCTCAACCCAGGCACACCTGGGGAGGGCTGGCCGGCACGGTCAGGCTTCCCAGGCCAGCCAATAATCACCCCTCAGGGGCTCACAGTTGCAGAAACTGGAACTTGCTGAATCGGCCAGGTCCAAGGAACAGGTGTGGGCTCCTGAGAGTCAGGATAGAAAAGGGGCTGCAGCTCTGGCTTGTTTTCTAATTATATTATCTGGCCCATGAGTGGGAGACAACTTCAAGAAAACCCTCTCCTAATGAGAGGAACCCAGGAGTCAGGGAGAGGAGGGGTGGGTGGTGGGTGGAGACAGAGGCCTGGTGCCCCGGGTGCAGTGGAAGTCTCTGGAAGACCAGGTGGAGGGAGGCCACACAGAGTGATGCCCAGGGTCACAGACCTGTCGGAGCTGCCGTTTCTTAGTTCAAGTCCTGCTCTGAGGTGCTCTGTGTCAGATCTGAGTGACAGGTGAGCTGGGAGTGCTCTGCAATGAGGGCGATGTGCATGGTTCCTGTGTGCCCAGCCCTGCCACAGTACCTGCAAGGGTAGCTCTGTATCCGGGGAGGGGTCTGACCACGAGAGCCCCATGGGCTGCAGGGGAACCTGCCCAGGGAACCCCATATCCTGGGAGGGGCCTGAACACGAGAGCCCCGTGGGCTGGGGTGGGGGTGAGGTACCTGCCCAGGTGAGCTCCATATCCTGGGATTGGCCTGGCCTCGAGAGCCCCATGGGCTGCTGGAGTCCTGGTAAAGGATGTCAGGACAGTCAGTGAAGCCACCGAGGATAGACCTCCAGTAGTTCCTAAATCCTACACCCTGCTGGTCATTCTACCAACCACCAGGACATGGTATTCTGTATTAGTCTTCAATGATGCCTTCTTTTGTATTCTAGTAGTCCCAGAGTCACAAGAAATTTTGGCTTGTGAGTGGCAGGACTCAACATACAACTAAAACAATACTTCCGGGCCGTGTTGCCCCAAGGGTTCAAAAACTCCCACACCATCTTTGGGGAAAGCTCAGCTAAAGACCTAAAAGTTCTACCTCTGGAAAAGGAAACACTCCTTCAATATGCAGACGACATTCTGATCGCCAGCCCTACTAAGGAGACCTCTGAACTACCAAGCCAATAAAGGATACAAGTTGTCCAAGAAAAAGCTCAAATATCACAGACTACGGTGACCTGCCTGGGCTTCATTCTCACAGAAGGTCGGAGAAGCCCATCCCAGGAAAGGGAAGAAACAATTTACAGCCTTACCCATTTCTAAAACTAGAAGACAGCTTAGGGGTTCCTGGGGAGGCCAGGGTTTGCTGCTTCTGGATCCCTAACTACAGTCTACTAGCTGGGCCTCTCTATGAAACACTGAAAGGAAAAGATGATGATCCTTTTGAATAGAATCCAGAAGTGGCCTTTCAAGAATGGAAAGAGCAGTCAATTCAGACCCTTGCCCTGGAACTCCCTAATTTAGCTAAACCCTTTGACCTTTACATTCCTGGTGAACGGTGAATCGCCATTGGAGTATTAGTGCAAAACCTGGGACCACTTGAAATGGAACAATGCAAGAATGCCATCCAGGTAGGATAAACTACGGTCACCAAGGGGCTTGGCCCACCGCCACATCTGGCCAAGATACTGGCAGTATCTGAAAACCTGGAAATCAGCAGCCCAAAAGGCCACCTCCCTCCTAAGGGAAAAGGACCCCACGTGGTGATCCTAACCCCCAACCATGCCCTGAAGTTGCAGGGTTTGCTCCGTGGGCACACTGACCTTGAGTGAGGAGGCCCTCCAACTCCAACCTCCAGAGAGATAACCGGGGCAAAGGGGCACCATGACGACTTGTGTGACCATCACTTGACCTGGAGTTTCTCTCATAAAACAACAAGAGTGTGTCCCAAAAGAGTAGACTACTGCTTGCAGGACTTACTGCACCCAGAGGGGAGGTAATAATCTTGGCGGGGGAACCGTATATCACGCTGTCACCATAGAAGAGCCTACAGACACTGTGATGATGGTGGCCAATAAGACCGGCTGGACTCCTGTTTACTTCAAAAGGCTGTTGACTCAGTGGCCATCATGGTCCTTCATCACCACTGACCCTGGACTGTCTGGGAGTTGAGCAGTCAGGGTGCTGACACCTGGTGCTGTTTTTACGTTAATTCAGGGGCCTAATTGAAGAAAGCGCAGACTACTGGTCAGAGCATCTAGGCTGGCAGAAACGGTCAGCCTAAGATGGCCAAACAAATGTGGGGCGGGGTGAAACTGGACCTCACAGCGTCACTGCACATCTCCTTCCTGGACCCTTAAAGGTCATTAGAATCTATAACACTACCAATACTTGTGCTCAGGCGGACGAGCAGGGAGGCAGGAGGCCTGGGGACAATCAACGTCACCTGGAGGCTGCTGGGGAGAAGTTCTGACCCTCGCCCACGGGTATGAGGGCTCCTAACTCAGCACTCAGCAGTTACAGATGAAGGGTCTGCACCCTCAGCACTCTAAGAATGAGGAAGGGGACAAAATGCAGAAGAGGGGTTTGTCCCAGGCAAAGCCCCTTAAAAATCCCTGGGAGATAAAAATAGAATCTGGGCAATAAAATAAAGTCTAACCTTTTTTATCCTTTGTGCTTTGTCTAATTTCACGTGCTCCTAGGGTCCCACATGCAGAGGTTCAACAGCCGGCACTTCAGACCAGATTTCCTAGTGCAGAATGGCTGGGTCGACACCTCAGCTCCTGGGGCACGGTGCAGACTCCGCGATATAGAGCCTGAGCTGCAGCCAACTGGGCCCTCGAGAGCTCCGCCCCCTCCCTCCCACTGACTCTGACAGGATCTCTACACAGCAGCCCAGCCCACAGCCCACGGGGTAGCACATGCTCTCACCTCTCCATTCTCTGATCAAAATATAAAGTTTCCTTTGCTTCTGAACCAAACTCAGTCTCAATCTGTTGGCTCCAATGACACTGGGCAGGGGGACACTTGTTGGGGTCCACTCTGGAGGATCAGTAACAGAAATTGAGAACATTGTAACTTCAATGAACAGATGTGTGAGCCAAACTGTAATTAACATAGAACAGTGTATAAGGCTCGGGTAAAATAAGATGTTTCTAACACTTCCATTTGATATTTCCATCACTTTATTATAAGCAAGTTCAGTGAAAAGGTCTTATTTGTCAGGTCAATACTAGAGAAACGAAGTGATTTCTTTCCAAGGATGTACATCTAATAATCTTGGTTAAAGCTTCAATCTTGTTTTAAATGCTTTTCCATTGAAAATGATACCTCTCTTTCAGCTCCCCCATTTCTGAGAAGTATAAAATCTTATAATTTATTAAGACCAAATGGGAAAGGTGGGAGGAGGGATAAATTAACAGTTTGGGATTAACACATACACACTGCTATGTATAAAATCGATCATCAACAAGGAACTACTCTATAGCACAGGGAACTACACTCAATATTTTGCAATAACCTATAAGGGGAAATAATCTGAAAAAGAATAGATGTTTTTATTGACATCATCTATTAATGACAGTTAAAATGGAACCTAAGGGAAGCCAGTGGTGAGTGCTTCTGACCCTGAAGACTTCAATCATCTAAAGTTTGGACTCTGCCTACTTCCCAAGGCCCTTAATGAACCTATGTGTAGCCGTAGCTTAAAAAATTCCCCAGTTTGGGTTGTGGAGAGACACTGATTTTGAAAAAGCCCTGGTGTTCTCCTCACATGAATGGGACACTTCCTACACCTAAAACATGCCTGTCACACCCAGAGGATGGTATACCGTCTGATCGGGAAGAGTTTGGAAAAGGCATCTCATCTCCTCATCTCCTGGTGCTCGGGTTCACCCCTCCAGCGTCTTTACGAACAGTCTCCCCACTTGGAGATGTCAGCACTGTCAACATCCTGTTTGGAATTTGTCCAGAGGATGAAGCAGAAGGAGGAGGAACAATGAGTGACAAGTCCTAGGTGTTCGGACAGGCACATGTCACTCTAATTTCCAATCAGGAAGACGAATTGACCAAAGGCTAGGGTTGCCCATGGAAACAGAATAGGGCTTGAGGAAATCCCGCTGCTTTGTGGCCAGTTCCCATAAACAGAAGTTGAAAAATGGAACTCAGGGACACTAAAATTCACGAAACTGCAGAGTTGAAAATATCTCTCACTGAAAAATGTCTTGAGGAAAGTCAGAGAAAAGGACTTGTAAGCAACGGAGAATGGCAGGAAAGGGATTGGAAGAGGTAGAAAGGACTCGCCATTAAGCACAAGAAAAGGGGCTGAACATTGCCAACATTGCAGTTGGCCAAAAAGGGTGTATGCGTCTTTTTCTGTATATATTCAAGAAAAGGGCATACACTTTTTTAGCCAACCAAACTGGTGGGCACTGGAAATCAATACTACAAAACATATCACTTCGCATCAGTCAGAAGAGCCTTCCTCGTAAAGTGTAAACACCAGAAATGCAGGACAGGGCAAGGAGAAAAGGGAGCCCTGTGAGGCTTATAGTGGAAATGTATATTGCCAACGGTCACTCTGGAGAAGTGTATTGTGTTTACTAAAGCATCTAAAAAATGAGCTACAGAGCACAGGGCACTTGCACTCATGGACGTATATCTTGGGAAAAACAAAAATGGAGAGGACACAGGCACCCCAATGTTTACCGCCTCTCTGTTTAAAAGATCCTCGACTAGGATATAATTTATATGTCTGTGGAGGGAAAAAATGGATAGAGATGTGGCACTTATGTAGAGTGGAATATTACTCAGCCTGAAAATCAATGAAATATGGCCAGTTGTAACAACCCCAGAGGAGTTACGTAGGATCATTCGAAGTCACATAATTCAAAAAGAAAAAGACATACGATACTACTAATACATGGAATATAAACGAGGCTACAAATGAACTGAATTACAAAACAGAACGGGGTCTCAGATTTAGAAAACCAACTTATGCTTGCTTAAGGATAAAGGAGAGTTGGGGTGCTGCATAAAACCAGAGATTGAAATTAGCACAGATACCGTTCCATAAGCCAAATATGTAATAGAAAAAACCTACTCCCTGGCCAACGAAATGGACTCAACACCCCATATTCAGCACCTAGGAATATACGGGACGAGTAAGAGTCTTAATACCTATGGATTTATATGTCTCGGTAAGAGAATCAAGCGTGTGTACAGTGACATAAACGCAGCAGTGAAAATCAGCTAAATCCCATTATCAAAATAAATTTCAAAAACAAAACACAATGACAGTGAAATAGAGAGCAATCCTTAAATAATTCATTCAGGGCTTGTGATGCAACCTGGATTTACCACATCTACACCCAGAGATGGGTGAGACATAAGGCTGGACACTTCGGGCTGATAGCATTGGTGAGGTTCCGTAAGCAAATGCAGACCCTTTGAAGTCATACTGCATGGTACCCATTCCATGGGTCCCAACTCTCCAGGTTTAAGGGATTCTTCCTTCAACTTAAACATGCTTGGGAACCCCAGAGTATGGTGCACCATGTGACCGGGAAGTCTTTTCAAATGCATCTCAGTTTTCGTCCCCTTTTACTCGTGTTCACAATTCCAGACCATTTACTAACACTCTCACCACTTGGAGAGTCAGTGCCTTTAACCTCCTGTTTGGCACAGTTTGCAATTTCCGCACAAGATGAACAGGAATAGGGAGAACAAATGAGTGACTAGCTGTAGGTGTCTGCATGGGCAAATTTTATGCTCATTTCCCACCAGGAAGAGGAATTAACCAAAGGCTCAGCATGCCGTGCCGGAACCAGATTAGGGCCTGAAGCAATCCTGCGGGTTTGCGGATAGCTCACAAGAAAGCGAGTTGAAGAAAGGAGCTCAGGGACACTGTAATTCACAAACGGGCAGAGTTATAATTGACAGCTATCGTCCAAAAATATATTGAAGGTAGGCTGCGAAGAGGACTTGAAAGCGGGGCAGAATTGCAGGAAAACGATTTCAGGGGGTAGACTGGAATTGCATTTAAAGCATAGGAAAAGAGGCAGAACGTCGACAATGATGCACTTGGCCAAAAAGGGCGTATGCGTTTTTTCCTGAATATATTCAGGAAAAAACGCATACGCCCTTTTTGGCCAACCAAGCAAGCGTGTTAAAGTAATCTGCACTACAATGAAGTCTCACTGCCCCCCGGTCAAAAGGGCCATCTGAAAAAAGTGTAAAAACCAGAAAGGCAGCACAGGCCATGGAGAACAGGAACCCTTGTTATGCTGATGGGCGGGATGTAAATTGCCAACAGCCACTCTGGAGAAGTGTATGGTGTTTCCTCAAACACCTAAAAAACAAAGCAACGGAGCCTACGGCACTTCCACTTATGGTCCTATAGTTTAGGGAAATTAAAATAAAAAAGATGCAGCCACCCCAAATTTTCGAATGGCTCTGTTTACAATATAATCATCTATGGTACAAGTTAAATATCCCAGAAAGCGGAAAATGGATAAAGAAGTTGTGCTACGAACGTACAATGGAATATCACTCAGCAATGAAATCTATGTCTTCAGGCCCGTCGCGGCATAACGAGTGGATTCAGGTATGAAGACTCTAAGTGAAATTAGTCACACAGAGAAAGAAACATCATAAGATATCACTAATACACGGAATGTAAACTTGGCTACACATGAACTGAATTACAAAACAGAACAGGGCCTCAAATTTAGAAAACCAACCAATGCTTGCTTAAGGCGAAAGGTGAGTTGGGGTGCTACATAAAACCAGAGATTGAAATTAGCACAGATACCGTTCCATAAGTCAAATATGCAATAGTCAAGACCTACTCCTTGCTCAATAAAATAGACTCAACACCCCAAATTCAACGCCTAGGAATATACCTGACTAGTAAGAATCTTAAAACCCATGGATTTATATGTCTCCATAAGAGAATCAAGCGTGTGTACAGCGGTATAAACGCAGCAGTGAAAATCCGATATATCCCATTATCAAAATGAATTATAAAAACAAAACACAATGACAGTGAAATAGAAAGCAATTCTTAAATAATTCATTCAGGACTTGTGATGCAACCTGGATTTACCATATCTACACCCAGAGCTGGGTGAGACATAAGGCTGGACACTTTGAGCTGATAGCATTGGTGAGGTTCGGTGAGCAAATGCAGACCCTTTGAAGTCATACTGCATGATACCCATTCCATGGGTCCCAACTCTCCAGGTTTAAGGGATTCTTCCTTTAGCTAAAACATGCATGGGAAACCCAGAGTATGGTCCCTGTGACTGCGCAACGTTTTTAAATGCATCTAAGTTTTCGTCCCCTGATACTCGGGTTGACCATTCCGGACGGTATAATAACACTCTCCCCGCTTGGAGAGTCAGTGCCTTTAACCTCCTGTTTGACACAGTGTGCAATTTCTGCGCAAGATGAACAGGAATAGGGAGAAACAATGAGAGACTAGCTGTAGGTGTCTGCACGGGCAAATTTATGCTCATTTCCCTCCAGGAAGTGGAATTAACCAAAGGCTCAGCATGCCGGGCCGGAACCAGATTAGGGCCTGAAGCAATCCTGCGGTTTTGCGGCCAGCTCACAAGGAAACGAGTTGAAGAAAGGAGCTCAGGGACACTGTCATTCACAAACCTGCAGAGTTATAAATGACAACTATCGTCCAGAAATACATTGAAGAAGGCTGCGAAGAGGACTTGACAGCGGGGCAGAATTGCTGGAAAACGATTTCAGGGGGTAGACTGGAATTGCATTTAAAGCATAGGAAAGAGTCATAACGTCGACAATGATGCACTTGGCCAAAAAGGGCGTATGCGTTTTTACCTGAATATATTCAGGAAATAACGCATATGCACTTTTTGGCCAACCAAGCAAGCGTGTAAAGGAAATCTGCACTACAATGAAGTCTCACTGCCCCCCGGTCAAAAGGGCCTTCTGAAAAAAGTGTAAAATCCAGAAAGGCAGGACAGGCCATGGAGAACAGGGAGCCTTGTTATGCTGATGGACGGGATATAAATTGCCAACAGCCACTCTGGAGAAGTGTATGGTGTTTCCTGAAACACCTAAAAAACAAAGCAACGGAGCATACGGCACTTCCACTTAAGCTCCTATAGCTTAGGGAAATTAAAATCCAAAAGACACAGCCACTCTAAAATTTCAGAAGGCTCTGTTTACAAGAACCTCATCTACGGTACAAGTTAAATATCCCAGAAAGCAAAAAATGGATAAAGAAGTTGTGGTACGAACGTACTTTGGAATAACACTCAGCAATGAAATCTAGGTCATCAGGCCCATCGCGGCATAATGAGTGGATTCAGGTACGATGATTCTAAGTGAAATAAGTCACACAAAACAAGAAACATCATAAGATATCACTAATACACGGAATGTAAACTTGGCTACACATGAACTGAATTACAAAACAGAACAGGGACTCAAATTTAGAAAAGCAACCAATGATTGCTTAAGGGCAAAGGTGAGTAGGGGTGCTGCATAAAACCAGAGATTGAAATTAGCACAGATACCGTTCCATAAGCCAAATATGTAATAGTCAAGACCTACTCCTTGCTCAACGACATGGACTCAACACCGCATATTCAACGCCTAGGAATACACCTGACTAGTAAGAATCTTCAAACCCATGGATTTATATGTCTCTGTAAGAGAATCAAGCGTGTGTACAGCGGCATAAAAGCAGCAGTGAAAATCCGATATATCCCGTTATCAAACTAAATTACAAAAACAAAACACAATGACAGTGAAATAGAGAGCAATTCTTAAATAATTCATTCAGGGCTTGTGATGCAACCTGGATTTACCACATCTACACCCAGAGCTGGGTGAGACATAAGGCTGGACACTTCTGACTGATAGTATTGGTGAGGTTCAGTGAGCAAATGCAGACCCTTTGAAGTCATACTGCATGGTACCCATTCCATGGGTCCCAACTCTCCAGGTTTAAGGAATTCTTCCTTCAGCTTAAACATGCTTGGGAATCCCAGAGTATGGTCCGCCGTGTGACTGGGAAACGATTTTAAATTCCTCTCAGGTTTTGTTCCCTGGTACTTGGGTTCACCATTCCAGACGCTTTACTAACTCTCTACCCACTTGGAGAGTCAGTGCCTTTAACCTCCTGTTTGGCACAGTTTGCAATTTCTGCGCAAGATGAACAGGAATAGGGAGAACCAATGAGAGACTAGCTTTAGGGTCTGCACGGGCAACTTAAATGTTCATTTCCCACCAGAAAGAGGAATTTACCAAAGTCTCAGCGTGCCGTGCCGAAACCATTTTAGGGCCTGAAGCAATCCTGTGGGTTTGCGGCCAGCTCACAAGCAAGCGAGTTGAAGAAAGGAGCTCAGGGACACTGTAATTAACAAACCTGCAGAGTTATAAATGACAGGTATCATACAAAAATATATTGAAGTAAGGCTGCGAAGAGGGCTTGAAACGGGGCAGGATTCCAGGAATATGATTTCAGGAGGTAGACGGGCAGTGCTCTGAAAGCATAGGAGAAGAGGCCGATCCTCGACAATGATGCACTTGGTCAAAAAGTGCATATGCGTTTTTTCAGGGCCCTCATTAAAGAGGGTAGGAGGCTCCCAGCATGCTTTCGTGGCCAACAGTGGGCCCACATCGCCAAGGCGATGTGAGCCAGCCAGGCAGGAGTGACCTCACATCAGAGGGCCCACCTCACAGAAGGGTAAGGAACCCAGCCAGGATCAGACTCTCACCAGAGTGCCCTCATCAGCAAGGGGCTGTGAACCACGCAGGAGTATCATCACACCCGTGGGGCCACATCATCAAAAGTTGAGGTACACAAAAAATGTGGCCTCAAACCAGAGGACCCACATCACCATGAGTTTCGGAGCGAGGCAGGCAGGATTAACCTCACAACACATGGCCCATTGTATAAAAAAGGTGAGGAACCCAGCAGTTGGAACATCCCAGCAGGCGGCCCAGAGCACCGAGGCTATGGGATCCAGGCAGTGATGAACTCACAACAGAGGGCCCTCATCATGAAACTGTGAGCAAACCAGCCGTTGTGACCTCAGAGCACAAGGCCCACATCCCCATGGGGAAGGGAACCAAGCAGGAGTGTCATCGCACCAGTGGGCACACATCAGAAAATGTGGGGAGCCCAGCAGTTAGGGCCTGACGCCAGAGGGCTCTCATCACCGAGGAGAGGAGGCTCCCAGCAGGCTCCAACTGCTACCAGAGGGCCGCCATCGCCAATGCGGGATGTGCCAGCCAGGCAGGAGTGACCTCAGAGCAGAGGGCCCACCTCACAAAAGTGTGAGGAACCCAAAGAGGATCAGACTCTCACCACAGGGCCCACATCACCAAGGGAATGGGAACCAGGCTGGAGTGTCCTCACACCAGTGAGGCGTCATCACCGAAATGTGAGTGACCCAGCACACGTGGCCTCAAACCAGAGGACACACATCACCAAGGGGCTGGGAGTGAGGCAGGCAGGAGGAGCCTCAAAACATAGGGCCCATGGAATAAAAATGGTGAGGAATCCAGCAGCTGGAACCTCCCAGCAGGCGGCCAGGAGCAGCGAGGCTATGGGATCCAGACCTGACTGAACTCAAAACAGAGGGCCCTCATCATGAAACTCTGAGCAACCCAGCCGTTGGGACCTCAGAGCAGAAGGCCCACATTCCCATGTGGTTGGGAACATGGCATAAGTGTACTCGCACCACAGGGCACACATCAGAGAATTTTGGGAGCTCAGAAGTTAGGGCCTGATGCCAGAGGGCCCTCATTACCAAGGGGAGGAGACTCCAAGCAGGCACCAACTCCCAACTGAGGGCCCATGTCGCCAAGGGGACGTGTGACAGCCAGGCAGGAGTGACCTCACAGCAGAGGGCCTACCTCACAGAAGGGTGAGGAACCCAGCCAGGATAAGACTCTCACCAGAGGGCCCACATCACCAAGGGGATCAGAAACAGGCAGGACTGTCTTCACACCAGTGTGGCCACATCATAGAAAGGTGAGGAACCCAGCACATGTGGCCTAAACCAGAAGACCCACATCTCCAAGGGGCTCGGAGTGAGGCAGGCAGGAGGAGCCTCAAAACACAGGGCCCATAGAATAAAAAAGCTGAGGAATCCTGCAGTGGGAACCTCCCAGCAGGCGGCCCAGAGCACCGAGTCTATGCGATCCAGGCTGCAGTGAACTCACAGCAGAGGGCCCACATCATGAAACTGTGAGCAACCCAGCCATTGGGACCTCAGAGCAGAAGGCCCACATCCCCATGGGGATGGGAACCTCGCAGGAGTGTCCTCACACCACTTAGCACGTATCAGAAAATGTGGGTACCCAGCAGTTAGGGCCTGATGCAAGAGGGCCGTCATCACCGAGGGGAGGAGGCTCCCAGCAGGCTCCAACTGCCACAAGAGGGCCGATGTTGCCCTGGCGGGGTGTGCCAGCCAGGCAGGAGTGACCTCACAGCAGAGGGCCCACCTCACAGAAGGGTGAGGAACCCAGCCAGGATCAGACTCTCACCAGAGGGCCCACATCATCAAAGGGATAGGAACCAGGCAGGAGTGTCCTCACACCAGTGGGGCCACATCATCGAAAGGTGAGGGACCCAGCACACATGGCCTCAAACAAGAGGACACACATCACCAAGGGGCTGGGAGTGAGGCAGGCAGGAGGAGTCTCAAAACAGAGGGCCCATAGAAGAAAAAAGGTGAGGAATCCCGCAGTTGGAACCTCCCAGCAGGTGGCCAGGAGCAGCGAGGCTATGGGATCCAGGCCGGAGTGAACTCACACCTGAGGGCCCTCATCATGAAACTGAGCAACCCAACGTTGGGACCTCAGAGCAGAAGGCCCACATTCCCATGGGGTTGGGAAACTGGCAGGAGTGTACTCGCGCCACAGGGCGCACATCAGAAAATTTTTGGAGCCCAGGAGTTACGGCCTGACGCCAGAGGGCCCTCATTACCGAGGGGAGGAGACTCCCAGCAGGCACCAACTCCCACCAGAGGGCCGACGTCGCCAAGGCGGGGTGTGCCAGCCAGGCAGGAGTGACCTCAGAGAAGAGGTCCCACCTCACAGAAGTGTGAGTAACCCAACCAGGATCTGACTCTCACCGGAGGGCCCACATCACCAAGAGGATGGGAACCAGGCAGGAGTGTCCTCACACCAGTGGGGCCACATCAGCCAAAGGTGAGGAACCCAGCACATGTGGCCTCAAACCAGAGGACACACATCACCAAGGGGCTGGGAGTGAGGCAGGTGTCTGGAGGGGCACATTTAACTCTAATTTCCCACCAGGAAGAGGAATTAACCAAAGGCTCAGAGTGACGTGCTGGACCCTGATTACGGCCTGAAGCAAACCTGCGGTTCTGTGGCCAGCTTTCAAGGAAACGAGTTTTAAAGGAAATCACGGGCACTGTAATTCACAAACCTGCAGAGTTATAAATGACAGCTATTGGCAAAAATATATTGAAGTAAGTCTGCAAAGAGGACTTGAAAACGAGGCAGAATTGCAGGAATCATATTTCAGGAGGTAGATTGGAATTGCATTTAAAGTATGTGAAAAGCGGCAGATCTTTGACAGTGATGCACTTGGACAAAAGGGCGTATACATTTTTTCCTGAATATATTCAGGAAAAAACGCATATGCCCTTTTTGGCCAACCAAGCACTCGAGCAATGGAAATCCGCACTACAATGAAGTCTCATTTCCCATTCGTCAAAAGGGCCATCTGAAAAAAGTGTAAAACCCAGATACACAGGACAGGCCATGGAGAACAGGGAGCCTTGTTATGCTGATGGGCGGGATGTAAGTTGCCAACAGACACTGTGGAGATGTTTATGGTGTATCCTGAAACATCTGAAAAACAAAGCTACAGACCCTAGGGCACTTCCACTTTTGGCCCTATAGCTTAGGAAAATTAAAATCAACAAGACACAGCCAACACAAAATTTAGGGCTGCTGTGTTTACAAGAACCTCGAATCCAGTACAAGTTAAATATCCCAGAAAGAAAAAAATGGATAAAGGAGTTGTGCTACTTACGTACAACGGAATATCACTCAGCAATGAAATCAATGTCATCAGGCCTGTAGCAGCAAATTGAGTGGATTTAAGTATGATGATTCTAAGAGAAATAGAGAAATATGTCACACAGAGTAAGATAATTATCATAAGATATCACTAATAGAGAGAGTGTAAACTTGGCTACACATAAACTGAATTACAAAACCGAACAGAGTCTCACATTTAGATAAAAACTTATGCTTGCTTAAGGGGAAAGTTGAGTTGGGGTGCTGTATAAAACCAGAGATTGTAATTAGCACACATACCGTTCCATAAGCCAAATATGTAATAGACAAGACCTACTCTTTGCTCAACGAAATAGACTCATCCATGGTGTATCACCTCACACCTGTTAGAATGGGCATCATCAGAAAATCTACAAACAACAGATGCTGGAAAGGGTGTGGAGATAAGGAACCCTCTTCCACTATTGTTGGGAATGTAAATTGATACAGTCACTGTGGAGAACATTATGGAGTTTCTTATAAAACTAAGAATAGAATTACCATATGATACAGCAATGCCACTACTGGGCATATACCCAGACAAAACCATAAATCAAAAAGAGACATTCACCGCAATGTTCACTGCATCACTATTTACAATATCCAGGTAATGGAAGCAACCTAAATGCCCACAGACAGACGAATGCATAAAGATGTGGTACATATATAAAATGGAATATCACTAAGCCATAAAAAGGAATGAAATTGGGTCATTTGTAGAGACGTTGATGGATCTAGAGACTGTCATACAGAGTGAAGTAAGTCAGAAATAGAAAAACAAATCTTGTATATTAATGCATATATGTGGAACCTAGAAAAATTGTACAGATGAACCGTTTTGCAAGGCAGAAATAGAGCAACAGATGTAGACAACAAACGTATGAACACAAAGGGGGGAAAGCTGTTGGGGGGTGGTGGTGGGAGGAGTTGAGAGATTGGGATTGGCATGTATACATTTATATGTATAAAATCGATAACCAAAAAGAACCTGCTGTATAAAAAAATAAAATAAAATTCCAAATTACAAAAAGTAAAACAGACAAAATATTCTTCCCTTCACATACATGTATTTATATGAATAAATTATTTCCATGCTTATATCTGTAAATACAAAAAAGAGGAATAAAATCTACCTTGAACCAAAAACGAAAGAAAGAAAACAAAAGAGAACCCACCAGTTACACAGAGGAAAACCGTATCAGGGCACTTGCTCCAGTTGTAAACAATTCTGAAGTTGGTCAGTGGTGGGGAATCATCTCCCATTCAGCCAGCAGGCCCCACACAACAAGCGTCCTCATTGCAAAGCTGGGGGACCGTGCCGAGGCATCTGTGAGTAAACGTGGGCTGAGCCCCAGGCCAGCTGCTGCTGAAATGTTCCCACCCTTCCCAGGTAAAACACCTGAATATGTACAAGGACTTGAAAGCCTAGAGGAAGGGCCATGGAGCCACATGAGCACCAGCATGCCAGCCGACTTGGTGCCTGCAGGCCAGCCAGGATGGTCCTGGCCCTGGGTGCTCTTCTGGAAGCTTTCCATTTCCCTGCCTGAGATACCCCTGCTGTCCCGGCCCCCACTGCTTTCTTCCTCACTCACCTCTGCCCAGGGAGAAATTCCAGCGGCAGGTATGGGTGACACATCCTCTTCTTTAGCAGGTGGCATCTTGGCAACTGCTGCAGAAAGTCCAGCAGAGCCCCACTCACACTGGGCCACCAACAAAGCCATGGCCTCTCACTCCCTCCCACCAGTCCAGCCCCGAGACTGCTGACAGGGCAGAGAAAATGGCGTCAGGCACAGCTGCAGGGGCTCTTGCTGCCTGGAGCGGTGTTTATATTGATCTCAACCCAGGCACACCTGGGGAGGGCTGGCCGGCACGGTCAGGCTTCCCAGGCCAGCCAATAATCACCCCTCAGGGGCTCACAGTTGCAGAAACTGGAACTTGCTGAATCGGCCAGGTCCAAGGAACAGGTGTGGGCTCCTGAGAGTCAGGATAGACAAGGGGCTGCAGCTCTGGCTTGTTTTCTAATTATATTATCTGGCCCATGAGTGGGAGACAACTTCAAGAAAACCCTCTCCTAATGAGAGGAACCCAGGAGTCAGGGAGAGGAGGGGTGGGTGGTGGGTGGAGACAGAGGCCTGGTGCCCCGGGTGCAGTGGAAGTCTCTGGAAGACCAGGTGGAGGGAGGCCACACAGAGTGATGCCCAGGGTCACAGACCTGTCGGAGCTGCCGTTTCTTAGTTCAAGTCCTGCTCTGAGGTGCTCTGTGTCAGATCTGAGTGACAGGTGAGCTGGGAGTGCTCTGCAATGAGGGCGATGTGCATGGTTCCTGTGTGCCCAGCCCTGCCACAGTACCTGCAAGGGTAGCTCTGTATCCGGGGAGGGGTCTGACCACGAGAGCCCCATGGGCTGCAGGGGAACCTGCCCAGGGAACCCCATATCCTGGGAGGGGCCTGAACACGAGAGCCCCGTGGGCTGGGGTGGGGGTGAGGTACCTGCCCAGGTGAGCTCCATATCCTGGGATTGGCCTGACCTCGAGAGCCCCATGGGCTGCTGGAGTCCTGGTAAAGGATGTCAGGACAGTCAGTGAAGCCACCGAGGATAGACCTCCAGTAGTTCCTAAATCCTACATCCTGCTGGTCATTCTACCAACCACCAGGACATGGTATTCTGTATTAGTCTTCAATGATGCCTTCTTTTGTATTCTAGTAGTCCCAGAGTCACAAGAAATTTTGGCTTGTGAGTGGCAGGACTCAACATACAACTAAAACAATACTTCCGGGCCGTGTTGCCCCAAGGGTTCAAAAATTCCCACACCATCTTTGGGGAAAGCTCAGCTAAAGACCTAAAAGTTCTACCTCTGGAAAAGGAAACACTCCTTCAATATGCAGACGACATTCTGATCGCCAGCCCTACTAAGGAGACCTCTGAACTACCAAGCCAATAAAGGATACAAGTTGTCCAAGAAAAAGCTCAAATATCACAGACTACGGTGACCTGCCTGGGCTTCATTCTCACAGAAGGTCGGAGAAGCCCATCCCAGGAAAGGGAAGAAACAATTTACAGCCTTACCCATTTCTAAAACTAGAAGACAGCTTAGGGGTTCCTGGGGAGGCCAGGGTTTGCTGCTTCTGGATCCCTAACTACAGTCTACTAGCTGGGCCTCTATATGAAACACTGAAAGGAAAAGATGATGATCCTTTTGAATAGAATCCAGAAGTGGCCTTTCAAGAATGGAAAGAGCAGTCAATTCAGACCCTTGCCCTGGAACTCCCTAATTTAGCTAAACCCTTTGACCTTTACATTCCTGGTGAACGGTGAATCGCCATTGGAGTATTAGTGCAAAACCTGGGACCACTTGAAATGGAACAATGCAAGAATGCCATCCAGGTAGGATAAACTACGGTCACCAAGGGGCTTGGCCCACCGCCACATCTGGCCAAGATACTGGCAGTATCTGAAAACCTGGAAATCAGCAGCCCAAAAGGCCACCTCCCTCCTAAGGGAAAAGGACCCCACGTGGTGATCCTAACCCCCAACCATGCCCTGAAGTTGCAGGGTTTGCTCCGTGGGCACACTGACCTTGAGTGAGGAGGCCCTCCAACTCCAACCTCCAGAGAGATAACCGGGGCAAAGGGGCACCATGACGACTCGTGTGACCATCACTTGACCTGGAGTTTCTCTCATAAAACAACAAGAGTGTGTCCCAAAAGAGTAGACTACTGCTTGCAGGACTTACTGCACCCAGAGGGGAGGTAATAATCTTGGCAGGGGAACCGTATATCATGCTGTCACCATAGAAGAGCCTACAGACACTGTGATGATGGTGGCCAATAAGACCGGCTGGACTCCTGTTTACTTCAAAAGGCTGTTGACTCAGTGGCCATCATGGTCCTTCATCACCACTGACCCTGGACTGTCTGGGAGTTGAGCAGGCAGGGTCCTGACACCTGGTGCTGTTTTTACGTTAATTCAGGGGCCTAATTGAAGAAAGCGCAGACTACTGGTCAGAGCATCTAGGCTGGCAGAAACGGTCAGCCTAAGGTGGCCGAACAAATGTGGGGCGGGGTGAAACTGGACCTCACAGCGTCACTGCACATCTCCTTCCTGGACCCTTAAAGGTCATTAGAATCTATAACACTACCAATACTTGTGCTCAGGCGGACGAGCAGGGAGGCAGGAGGCCTGGGGACAATCAACGTCACCTGGAGGCTGCTGGGGAGAAGTTCTGACCCTCGCCCACGGGTATGAGGGCTCCTAACTCAGCACTCAGCAGTTACAGATGAAGGGTCTGCACCCTCAGCACTCTAAGAATGAGGAAGGGGACAAAATGCAGAAGAGGGGTTTGTCCCAGGCAAAGCCCCTTAAAAATCCCTGGGAGATAAAAATAGAATCTGGGCAATAAAATAAAGTCTAACCTTTTTTATCCTTTGTGCTTTGTCTAATTTCACGTGCTCCTAGGGTCCCACATGCAGAGGTTCAACAGCCGGCACTTCAGACCAGATTTCCTAGTGCAGAATGGCTGGGTCGACACCTCAGCTCCTGGGGCATGGTGCAGACTCCGCGATATAGAGCCTGAGCTGCAGCCAACTGGGCCCTCGAGAGCTCCGCCCCCTCCCTCCCACTGACTCTGACAGGATCTCTACACAGCAGCCCAGCCCACAGCCCACGGGGTAGCACATGCTCTCACCTCTCCATTCTCTGATCAAAATATAAAGTTTCCTTTGCTTCTGAACCAAACTCAGTCTCAATCTGTTGGCTCCAATGACACTGGGCAGGGGGACACTTGTTGGGGTCCACTCTGGAGGATCAGTAACAGAAATTGAGAACATTGTAACTTCAATGAACAGATGTGTGAGCCAAACTGTAATTAACATAGAACAGTGTATAAGGCTCGGGCAAAATAAGATGTTTCTAACACTTCCATTTGATATTTCCATCACTTTATTATAAGCAAGTTCAGTGAAAAGGTCTTATTTGTCAGGTCAATACTAGAGAAACGAAGTGATTTCTTTCCAAGGATGTACATCTAATAATCTTGGTTAAAGCTTCAATCTTGTTTTAAATGCTTTTCCATTGAAAATGATACCTCTCTTTCAGCTCCCCCATTTCTGAGAAGTATAAAATCTTATAATTTATTAAGACCAAATGGGAAAGGTGGGAGGAGGGATAAATTAACAGTTTGGGATTAACACATACACACTGCTATGTATAAAATCGATCATCAACAAGGAACTACTGTATAGCACAGGGAACTACACTCAATATTTTGCAATAACCTATAAGGGGAAATAATCTGAAAAAGAATAGATGTTTTTATTGACATCATCTATTAATGACAGTTAAAATGGAACCTAAGGGAAGCCAGTGGTGAGTGCTTCTGACCCTGAAGACTTCAATCATCTAAAGTTTGGACTCTGCCTACTTCCCAAGGCCCTTAATGAACCTATGTGTAGCCGTAGCTTAAAAAATTCCCCAGTTTGGGTTGTGGAGAGACACTGATTTTGAAAAAGCCCTGGTGTTCTCCTCACATGAATGGGACTCTTCCTACACCTAAAACATGCCTGTCACACCCAGAGGATGGTATACCGTCTGATCAGGAAGAGTTTGGAAAAGGCATCTCATCTCCTCATCTCCCGGTGCTCGGGTTCACCCCTCCAGCGTCTTTACGAACAGTCTCCCCACTTGGAGATGTCAGCACTGTCAACATCCTGTTTGGAATTTGTCCAGAGGATGAAGCAGAAGGAGGAGGAACAATGAGTGACAAGTCCTAGGTGTTCGGACAGGCACATGTCACTCTAATTTCCAATCAGGAAGACGAATTGACCAAAGGCTAGGGTTGCCCATGGAAACAGAATAGGGCTTGAGGAAATCCCGCTGCTTTGTGGCCAGTTCCCATAAACAGAAGTTGAAAAATGGAACTCAGGGACACTAAAATTCACGAAACTGCAGAGTTGAAAATATCTCTCACTGAAAAATGTCTTGAGGAAAGTCAGAGAAAAGGACTTGTAAGCAACGGAGAATGGCAGGAAAGGGATTGGAAGAGGTAGAAAGGACTCGCCATTAAGCACAAGAAAAGGGGCTGAACATTGCCAACATTGCAGTTGGCCAAAAAGGGTGTATGCGTCTTTTTCTGTATATATTCAAGAAAAGGGCATACACTTTTTTAGCCAACCAAACAGGTGGGCACTGGAAATCAATACTACAAAACATATCACTTCGCATCAGTCAGAAGAGCCTTCCTCGTAAAGTGTAAACACCAGAAATGCAGGACAGGGCAAGGAGAAAAGGGAGCCCTGTGAGGCTTATAGTGGAAATGTATATTGCCAACGGTCACTCTGGATAAGTGTATTGTGTTTACTAAAGCATCTAAAAAATGAGCTACAGAGCACAGGGCACTTGCACTCATGGACGTATATCTTGGGAAAAACAAAAATGGAGAGGACACAGGCACCCCAATGTTTACCGCCTCTCTGTTTAAAAGATCCTCGACTAGGATATAATTTATATGTCTGTGGAGGGAAAAAATGGATAGAGATGTGGCACTTATGTAGAGTGGAATATTACTCAGCCTGAAAATCAATGAAATATGTCCAGCTGTAACAACCCCAGAGGAGTTACGTAGGATCATTCGAAGTCACATAATTCAAAAAGAAAAAGACATACGATACTACTAATACATGGAATATAAACGAGGCTACAAATGAACTGAATTACAAAACAGAACGGGGTCTCAGATTTAGAAAACCAACTTATGCTTGCTTAAGGATAAAGGAGAGTTGGGGTGCTGCATAAAACCAGAGATTGAAATTAGCACAGATACCGTTCCATAAGCCAAATATGTAATAGAAAAAACCTACTCCCTGGCCAACGAAATGGACTCAACACCCCATATTCAGCACCTAGGAATATACGGGACGAGTAAGAGTCTTAATACCTATGGATTTATATGTCTCGGTAAGAGAATCAAGCGTGTGTACAGTGACATAAACGCAGCAGTGAAAATCAGCTAAATCCCATTATCAAAATAAATTTCAAAAACAAAACACAATGACAGTGAAATAGAGAGCAATTCTTAAATAATTCATTCAGGGCTTGTGATGCAACCTGGATTTACCACATCTACACCCAGAGATGGGTGAGACATAAGGCTGGACACTTCGGGCTGATAGCATTGGTGAGGTTCCGTAAGCAAATGCAGACCCTTTGAAGTCATACTGCATGGTACCCATTCCATGGGTCCCAACTCTCCAGGTTTAAGGGATTCTTCCTTCAACTTAAACATGCTTGGGAACCCCAGAGTATGGTGTACCGTGTGACCGGGAAGTCTTTTCAAATGCATCTCAGTTTTCGTCCCCTTTTACCCGTGTTCACAATTCCAGACCATTTACTAACACTCTCACCACTTGGAGAGTCAGTGCCTTTAACCTCCTGTTTGGCACAGTTTGCAATTTCCGCACAAGATGAACAGGAATAGGGAGAACAAATGAGTGACTAGCTGTAGGTGTCTGCACGGACAAATTTTATGCTCATTTCCCACCAGGAAGAGGAATTAACCAAAGGCTCAGCATGCCATGCGGGAACCAGATTAGGGCCTGAAGCAATCCTGCAGGTTTGCGGATAGCTCACAAGAAAGCGAGTTGAAGAAAGGAGCTCAGGGACACTGTAATTCACAAACGGGCAGAGTTATAATTGACAGCTATCGTCCAAAAATATATTGAAGGTAGGCTGCGAAGAGGACTTGAAAGCAGGGCAGAATTGCAGGAAAACGATTTCAGGGGGTAGACTGGAATTGCATTTAAAGCATAGGAAAAGAGGCAGAACGTCGACAATGATGCACTTGGCCAGAAAGGGCGTATGCGTTTTTTCCTGAATATATTCAGGAAAAAACGCATACGCCCTTTTTGGCCAACCAAGCAAGCATGTTAAAGTAATCTGCACTACAATGAAGTCTCACTGCCCCCCGGTCAAAAGGGCCATCTGAAAAAAGTGTAAAATCCAGAAAGGCAGCACAGGCCATGGAGAACAGGAAGCCTTGTTATGCTGATGGGCGGGATGTAAATTGCCAACAGCCACTCTGGAGAAGTGTATGGTGTTTCCTCAAACACCTAAAAAACAAAGCAACGGCGCCTACGGCACTTCCACTTATGGTCCTATAGTTTAGGGAAATTAAAATCAAAAAGACGCAGCCACCCCAAATTTTCGAATGGCTCTGTTTACAATATACTCATCTATGGTACAAGTTAAATGTCCCAGAAAGCGGAAAATGGATAAAGAAGTTGTGCTACGAACGTACAATGGAATATCACTCAGCAATGAAATCTATGTCTTCAGGCCCGTCGCGGCATAATGAGTGGATTCAGGTATGAAGACTGTAAGTGAAATTAGTCACACAGAGAAAGAAACATCATAAGATATCACTAATACACGGAATGTAAACTTGGCTACACATGAACTGAATTACAAAACAGAACAGGGTCTCAAATTTAGCAAACCAACCAATGCTTGCTTAAGGCGAAAGGTGAGTTGGGGTGCTACATAAAACCAGAGATTGAAATTAGCACAGATACCGTTCCATAAGCCAAATATGCAATAGTCAAGACCTACTCCTTGCTCAATAAAATGGACTCAACACCCCAAATTCAACGCCTAGGAATATACCTGACTAGTAAGAATCTTAAAACCCATGGATTTATATGTCTCCATAAGTCAATCAAGCGTGTGTACAGCGGTATAAACGCAGCAGTGAAAATTCGATAAATCCCATTATCAAAATGAATTATAAAAACAAAACTCAATGACAGTGAAATAGAAAGCAATTCTTAAATAATTCATTCAGGACTTGTGATGCAACCTGGATTTACCATATCTACACCCAGAGCTGGGTGAGACATAAGGCTGGACACTTTGCGCAGATAGCATTGGTGAGGTTCGGTGAGCAAATGCAGACCCTTTGAAGTCATACTGCATGATACCCATTCCATGGGTCCCAACTCTCCAGGTTTAAGGGATTCTTCCTTTAGCTAAAACATGCATGGGAAACCCAGAGTATGGTCCCTGTGACTGCGCAACGTTTTTAAATGCATCTAAGTTTTCGTCCCCTGATACTCGGGTTGACCATTCCGGACGGTATAATAACACTCTCCCCGCTTGGAGAGTCAGTGCCTTTAACCTCCTGTTTGACACAGTGTGCAATTTCTGCGCAAGATGAACAGGAATAGGGAAAAACAATGAGAGACTAGCTGTAGGTGTCTGCACGGGCAAATTTATGTTCATTTCCCTCCAGGAAGTGGAATTAACCAAAGGCTCAGCATGCCGGGCCAGAACCAGATTAGGACCTGAAGCAATCCTGCGGTTTTGCGGCCAGCTCACAAGGAAACGAGTTGAAGAAAGGAGCTCAGGGGCACTGTCATTCACAAACCTGCAGAGTTATAAATGACAACTATCGTCCAGAAATACATTGAAGAAGGCTGCGAAGAGGACTTGACAGCGGGGCAGAATTGCTGGAAAACGATTTCAGGGGGTAGACTGGAATTGCATTTAAAGCATAGGAAAGAGTCATAACGTCGACAATGATGCACTTGGCCAAAAAGGGCGTATGCGTTTTTACCTGAATATATTCAGGAAATAACGCATACGCCCTTTTTGGCCAACCAAGCAAGCGTGTAAAGGAAATCTGCACTACAATGAAGTCTCACTGCCCCCCGGTCAAAAGGGCCTTCTGAAAAAAGTGTAAAATCCAGAAAGGCAGGACAGGCCATGGAGAACAGGGAGCCTTGTTATGCTGATGGACGGGATATAAATTGCCAACAGCCACTCTGGAGAAGTGTATGGTGTTTCCTGAAACACCTAAAAAACAAAGCAACGGAGCGTACGGCACTTCCACTTAAGCTCCTATAGCTTAGGGAAATTAAAATCCAAAAGACACAGCCACTCTAAAATTTCAGAAGGCTCTGTTTACAAGAACCTCATCTACGGTACAAGTTAAATATCCCAGAAAGCGAAAAATGGATAAAGAAGTTGTGGTACGAACGTACTTTGGAATAACACTCAGCAATGAAATCTAGGTCATCAGGCCCATCGCGGCATAATGAGTGGATTCAGGTACGATGATTCTAAGTGAAATAAGTCACACAAAACAAGAAACATCATAAGATATCACTAATACACGGAATGTAAACTTGGCTACACATGAACTGAATTACAAAACAGAACAGGGACTCAAATTTAGAAAAGCAACCAATGCTTGCTTAAGGGCAAAGGTGAGTAGGGGTGCTGCATAAAACCAGAGATTGAAATTAGCACAGATACCGTTCCATAAGCCAAATATGTAATAGTCAAGACCTACTCCTTGCTCAACGACATGGACTCAACACCGCATATTCAACGCCTAGGAATACACCTGACTAGTAAGAATCTTCAAACCCATGGATTTATATGTCTCTGTAAGAGAATCAAGCGTGTGTACAGCGGCATAAAAGCAGCAGTGAAAATCCGATAAATCCCGTCATCAAACTAAATTACAAAAACAAAACACAATGACAGTGAAATAGAGAGCAATTCTTAAATAATTCATTCAGGGCTTGTGATGCAACCTGGATTTACCACATCTACACCCAGAGCTGGGTGAGACATAAGGCTGGACACTTCTGACTGATAGTATTGGTGAGGTTCAGTGAGCAAATGCAGACCCTTTGAAGTCATACTGCATGGTACCCATTCCATGGGTCCCAACTCTCCAGGTTTAAGGAATTCTTCCTTCAGCTTAAACATGCTTGGGAATCCCAGAGTATGGTCCGCCGTGTGACTGGGAAACGATTTTAAATGCTTCTCAGGTTTCGTTCCCTGGTACTTGGGTTCACCATTCCAGACGCTTTACTAACTCTCTACCCACTTGGAGAGTCAGTGCCTTTAACCTCCTGTTTGGCACAGTTTGCAATTTCTGCGCAAGATGAACAGGAATAGGGAGAACCAATGAGAGACTAGCTTTAGGGTCTGCACGGGCAACTTAAATGTTCATTTCCCACCAGAAAGAGGAATTTACCAAAGTCTCAGCGTGCCGTGCCGAAACCATTTTAGGGCCTGAAGCAATCCTGTGGGTTTGCGGCCAGCTCACAAGCAAGCGAGTTGAAGAAAGGAGCTCAGGGACACTGTAATTAACAAACCTGCAGAGTTATAAATGACAGGTATCATACAAAAATATATTGAAGTAAGGCTGCGAAGAGGGCTTGAAACGGGGCAGAATTCCAGGAATATGATTTCAGGAGGTAGACGGGCAGCGCTCTGAAAGCATAGGAGAAGTGGCCGATCCTCGACAATGATGCACTTGGTCAAAAAGTGCATATGCGTTTTTTCAGGGCCCTCATTAAAGAGGGTAGGAGGCTCCCAGCATGCTTTCGTGGCCAACAGTGGGCCCACATCGCCAAGGCGATGTGAGCCAGCCAGGCAGGAGTGACCTCACATCCGAGGGCCCACCTCACAGAAGGGTAAGGAACCCAGCCAGGATCAGACTCTCACCAGAGTGCCCACATCAGCAAGGGGCTGTGAACCACGCAGGAGTATCATCACACCCGTGGGGCCACATCATCAAAAGTTGAGGTACACAAAAAATGTGGCCTCAAACCAGAGGACCCACATCACCATGAGTTTCGGAGCGAGGCAGGCAGGATTAACCTCACAACACATGGCCCATTGTATAAAAAAGGTGAGGAACCCAGCAGTTGGAACATCCCAGCAGGCGGCCCAGAGCACCGAGGCTATGGGATCCAGGCAGTGATGAACTCACAACAGAGGGCCCTCATCATGAAACTGTGAGCAAACCAGCCGTTGTGACCTCAGAGCACAAGGCCCACATCCCCATGGGGAAGGGAACCAAGCAGGAGTGTCATCGCACCAGTGGGCACACATCAGAAAATGTGGGGAGCCCAGCAGTTAGGGCCTGACGCCAGAGGGCTCTCATCACCGAGGAGAGGAGGCTCCCAGCAGGCTCCAACTGCTACCAGAGGGCCGCCATCGCCAATGCGGGATGTGCCAGCCAGGCAGGAGTGACCTCAGAGCAGAGGGCCCACCTCACAAAAGTGTGAGGAACCCAAAGAGGATCAGACTCTCACCACAGGGCCCACATCACCAAGGGAATGGGAACCAGGCTGGAGTGTCCTCACACCAGTGAGGCGTCATCACCGAAATGTGAGTGACCCAGCACACGTGGCCTCAAACCAGAGGACACACATCACCAAGGGGCTGGGAGTGAGGCAGGCAGGAGGAGCCTCAAAACATAGGGCCCATGGAATAAAAATGGTGAGGAATCCAGCAGCTGGAACCTCCCAGCAGGCGGCCAGGAGCAGCGAGGCTATGGGATCCAGACCTGACTGAACTCAAAACAGAGGGCCCTCATCATGAAACTCTGAGCAACCCAGCCGTTGGGACCTCAGAGCAGAAGGCCCACATTCCCATGTGGTTGGGAACATGGCATAAGTGTACTCGCACCACAGGGCACACATCAGAGAATTTTGGGAGCTCAGAAGTTAGGGCCTGATGCCAGAGGGCCCTCATTACCAAGGGGAGGAGACTCCAAGCAGGCACCAACTCCCAACTGAGGGCCCATGTCGCCAAGGGGACGTGTGACAGCCAGGCAGGAGTGACCTGACAGCAGAGGGCCTACCTCACAGAAGGGTGAGGAACCCAGCCAGGATAAGACTCTCACCAGAGGGCCCACATCACCAAGGGGATCAGAAACAGGCAGGACTGTCTTCACACCAGTGTGGCCACATCATAGAAAGGTGAGGAACCCAGCACATGTGGCCTAAACCAGAAGACCCACATCTCCAAGGGGCTCGGAGTGAGGCAGGCAGGAGGAGCCTCAAAACACAGGGCCCATAGAATAAAAAAGCTGAGGAATCCTGCAGTGGGAACCTCCCAGCAGGCAGCCCAGAGCACCGAGTCTATGCGATCCAGGCTGCAGTGAACTCACAGCAGAGGGCCCACATCATGAAACTGTGAGCAACCCATCCATTGGGACCTCAGAGCAGAAGGCCCACATCCCCATGGGGATGGGAACCTCGCAGGAGTGTCCTCGCACCACTTAGCACGTATCAGAAAATGTGGGTACCCAGCAGTTAGGGCCTGATGCAAGAGGGCCGTCATCACCGAGGGGAGGAGGCTCCCAGCAGGCTCCAACTGCCACAAGAGGGCCGATGTTGCCCTGGCGGGGTGTGCCAGCCAGGCAGGAGTGACCTCACAGCAGAGGGCCCACCTCACAGAAGGGTGAGGAACCCAGCCAGGATCAGACTCTCACCAGAGGGCCCACATCATCAAAGGGATAGGAACCAGGCAGGAGTGTCCTCACACCAGTGGGGCCACATCATCGAAAGGTGAGGGACCCAGCACACGTGGCCTCAAACCAGAGGACACACATCACCAAGGGGCTGGGAGTGAGGCAGGCAGGAGGAGTCTCAAAACAGAGGGCCCATAGAAGAAAAAAGGTGAGGAATCCCGCAGTTGGAACCTCCCAGCAGGTGGCCAGGAGCAGCGAGGCTATGGGATCCAGGCCGGAGTGAACTCACACCTGAGGGCCCTCATCATGAAACTGAGCAACCCAACGTTGGGACCTCAGAGCAGAAGGCCCACATTCCCATGGGGTTGGGAAACTGGCAGGAGTGTACTCGCGCCACAGGGCGCACATCAGAAAATTTTTGGAGCCCAGGAGTTACGGCCTGACGCCAGAGGGCCCTCATTACCGAGGGGAGGAGACTCCCAGCAGGCACCAACTCCCACCAGAGGGCCGACGTCGCCAAGGCGGGGTGTGCCAGCCAGGCAGGAGTGACCTCAGAGAAGAGGTCCCACCTCACAGAAGTGTGAGTAACCCAACCAGGATCTGACTCTCACCGGAGGGCCCACATCACCAAGAGGATGGGAACCAGGCAGGAGTGTCCTCACACCAGTGGGGCCACATCAGCCAAAGGTGAGGAACCCAGCACATGTGGCCTCAAACCAGAGGACACACATCACCAAGGGGCTGGGAGTGAGGCAGGTGTCTGGAGGGGCACATTTAACTCTAATTTCCCACCAGGAAGAGGAATTAACCAAAGGCTCAGAGTGACTTGCTGGACCCTGATTACGGCCTGAAGCAAACCTGCGGTTCTGTGGCCAGCTTTCAAGGAAACGAGTTTTAAAGGAAATCACGGGCACTGTAATTCACAAACCTGCAGAGTTATAAATGACAGCTATTGGCAAAAATATATTGAAGTAAGTCTGCAAAGAGGACTTGAAAACGAGGCAGAATTGCAGGAATCATATTTCAGGAGGTAGATTGGAATTGCATTTAAAGTATGTGAAAAGCGGCAGATCTTTGACAGTGATGCACTTGGACAAAAGGGCGTATACATTTTTTCCTGAATATATTCAGGAAAAAACGCATATGCCCTTTTTGGCCAACCAAGCACTCGAGCAATAGAAATCCGCACTACAATGAAGTCTCATTTCCCATTCGTCAAAAGGGCCATCTGAAAAAAGTGTAAAACCCAGATACACAGGACAGGCCATGGAGAACAGGGAGCCTTGTTATGCTGATGGGCGGGATGTAAGTTGCCAACAGACACTCTGGAGATGTTTATGGTGTATCCTGAAACATCTGAAAAACAAAGCTACAGACCCTAGGGCACTTCCACTTTTGGCCCTATAGCTTAGGAAAATTAAAATCAACAAGACACAGCCAACACAAAATTTAGGGCTGCTGTGTTTACAAGAACCTCGAATCCAGTACAAGTTAAATATCCCAGAAAGAAAAAAATGGATAAAGGAGTTGTGCTACTTACGTACAACGGAATATCACTCAGCAATGAAATCAATGTCATCAGGCCTGTAGCAGCAAATTGAGTGGATTTAAGTATGATGATTCTAAGAGAAATAGAGAAATATGTCACACAGAGTAAGATAATTATCATAAGATATCACTAATAGAGAGAGTGTAAACTTGGCTACACATAAACTGAATTACAAAACCGAACAGAGTCTCACATTTAGATAAAACTTATGCTTGCTTAAGGGGAAAGTTGAGTTGGGGTGCTGTATAAAACCAGAGATTGTAATTAGCACACATACCGTTCCATAAGCCAAATATGTAATAGACAAGACCTACTCTTGGCTCAACGAAATAGACTCATCCATGGTGTATCACCTCACACCTGTTAGAATGGGCATCATCAGAAAATCTACAAACAACAGATGCTGGAAAGGGTGTGGAGATAAGGAACCCTCTTCCACTATTGTTGGGAATGTAAATTGATACAGTCACTGTGGAGAACATTATGGAGTTTCTTATAAAACTAAGAATAGAATTACCATATGATACAGCAATGCCACTACTGGGCATATACCCAGACAAAACCATAAATCAAAAAGAGACATTCACCGCAATGTTCATTGCATCACTATTTACAATATCCAGGTAATGGAAGCAACCTAAATGCCCACAGACAGACGAATGCATAAAGATGTGGTACATATATAAAATGGAATATCACTAAGCCATAAAAAGGAATGAAATTGGGTCATTTGTAGAGACGTTGATGGATCTAGAGACTGTCATACAGAGTGAAGTAAGTCAGAAATAGAAAAACAAATCTTGTATATTAATGCATATATGTGGAACCTAGAAAAATTGTACAGATGAACCGTTTTGCAAGGCAGAAATAGAGCAACAGATGTAGACAACAAACGTATGAACACAAAGGGGGGAAAGCTGTTGGGGGGTGGTGGTGGGAGGAGTTGAGAGATTGGGATTGGCATGTATACATTTATATGTATAAAATCGATAACCAAAAAGAACCTGCTGTATAAAAAAATAAAATAAAATTCCAAATTACAAAAAGTAAAACAGACAAAATATTCTTCCCTTCACATACATGTATTTATATGAATAAATTATTTCCATGCTTATATCTGTAAATACAAAAAAGAGGAATAAAATCTACCTTGAACCAAAAACGAAAGAAAGAAAACAAAAGAGAACCCACCAGTTACACAGAGGAAAACCGTATCAGGGCACTTGCTCCAGTTGTAAACAATTCTGAAGTTGGTCAGTGGTGGGGAATCATCTCCCATTCAGCCAGCAGGCCCCACACAACAAGCGTCCTCATTGCAAAGCTGGGGGACCGTGCCGAGGCATCTGTGAGTAAACGTGGGCTGAGCCCCAGGCCAGCTGCTGCTGAAATGTTCCCACCCTTCCCAGGTAAAACACCTGAATATGTACAAGGACTTGAAAGCCTAGAGGAAGGGCCATGGAGCCACATGAGCACCAGCATGCCAGCCGACTTGGTGCCTGCAGGCCAGCCAGGATGGTCCTGGCCCTGGGTGCTCTTCTGGAAGCTTTCCATTTCCCTGCCTGAGATACCCCTGCTGTCCCGGCCCCCACTGCTTTCTTCCTCACTCACCTCTGCCCAGGGAGAAATTCCAGCGGCAGGTATGGGTGACACATCCTCTTCTTTAGCAGGTGGCATCTTGGCAACTGCTGCAGAAAGTCCAGCAGAGCCCCACTCACACTGGGCCACCAACAAAGCCATGGCCTCTCACTCCCTCCCACCAGTCCAGCCCCGAGACTGCTGACAGGGCAGAGAAAATGGCGTCAGGCACAGCTGCAGGGGCTCTTGCTGCCTGGAGCGGTGTTTATATTGATCTCAACCCAGGCACACCTGGGGAGGGATGGCCGGCACGGTCAGGCTTCCCAGGCCAGCCAATAATCACCCCTCAGGGGCTCACAGTTGCAGAAACTGGAACTTGCTGAATCGGCCAGGTCCAAGGAACAGGTGTGGGCTCCTGAGAGTCAGGATAGACAAGGGGCTGCAGCTCTGGCTTGTTTTCTAATTATATTATCTGGCCCATGAGTGGGAGACAACTTCAAGAAAACCCTCTCCTAATGAGAGGAACCCAGGAGTCAGGGAGAGGAGGGGTGGGTGGTGGGTGGAGACAGAGGCCTGGTGCCCCGGGTGCAGTGGAAGTCTCTGGAAGACCAGGTGGAGGGAGGCCACACAGAGTGATGCCCAGGGTCACAGACCTGTCGGAGCTGCCGTTTCTTAGTTCAAGTCCTGCTCTGAGGTGCTCTGTGTCAGATCTGAGTGACAGGTGAGCTGGGAGTGCTCTGCAATGAGGGCGATGTGCATGGTTCCTGTGTGCCCAGCCCTGCCACAGTACCTGCAAGGGTAGCTCTGTATCCGGGGAGGGGTCTGACCACGAGAGCCCCATGGGCTGCAGGGGAACCTGCCCAGGGAACCCCATATCCTGGGAGGGGCCTGAACACGAGAGCCCCGTGGGCTGGGGTGGGGGTGAGGTACCTGCCCAGGTGAGCTCCATATCCTGGGATTGGCCTGGCCTCGAGAGCCCCATGGGCTGCTGGAGTCCTGGTAAAGGATGTCAGGACAGTCAGTGAAGCCACCGAGGATAGACCTCCAGTAGTTCCTAAATCCTACATCCTGCTGGTCATTCTACCAACCACCAGGACATGGTATTCTGTATTAGTCTTCAATGATGCCTTCTTTTGTATTCTAGTAGTCCCAGAGTCACAAGAAATTTTGGCTTGTGAGTGGCAGGACTCAACATACAACTAAAACAATACTTCCGGGCCGTGTTGCCCCAAGGGTTCAAAAATTCCCACACCATCTTTGGGGAAAGCTCAGCTAAAGACCTAAAAGTTCTACCTCTGGAAAAGGAAACACTCCTTCAATATGCAGACGACATTCTGATCGCCAGCCCTACTAAGGAGACCTCTGAACTACCAAGCCAATAAAGGATACAAGTTGTCCAAGAAAAAGCTCAAATATCACAGACTACGGTGACCTGCCTGGGCTTCATTCGCACAGAAGGTCGGAGAAGCCCATCCCAGGAAAGGGAAGAAACAATTTACAGCCTTACCCATTTCTAAAACTAGAAGACAGCTTAGGGGTTCCTGGGGAGGCCAGGGTTTGCTGCTTCTGGATCCCTAACTACAGTCTACTAGCTGGGCCTCTATATGAAACACTGAAAGGAAAAGATGATGATCCTTTTGAATAGAATCCAGAAGTGGCCTTTCAAGAATGGAAAGAGCAGTCAATTCAGACCCTTGCCCTGGAACTCCCTAATTTAGCTAAACCCTTTGACCTTTACATTCCTGGTGAACGGTGAATCGCCATTGGAGTATTAGTGCAAAACCTGGGACCACTTGAAATGGAACAATGCAAGAATGCCATCCAGGTAGGATAAACTACGGTCACCAAGGGGCTTGGCCCACCGCCACATCTGGCCAAGATACTGGCAGTATCTGAAAACCTGGAAATCAGCAGCCCAAAAGGCCACCTCCCTCCTAAGGGAAAAGGACCCCACGTGGTGATCCTAACCCCCAACCAGGCCCTGAAGTTGCAGGGTTTGCTCCGTGGGCACACTGACCTTGAGTGAGGAGGCCCTCCAACTCCAACCTCCAGAGAGATAACCGGGGCAAAGGGGCACCATGACGACTCGTGTGACCATCACTTGACCTGGAGTTTCTCTCATAAAACAACAAGAGTGTGTCCCAAAAGAGTAGACTACTGCTTGCAGGACTTACTGCACCCAGAGGGGAGGTAATAATCTTGGCGGGGGAACCGTATATCACGCTGTCACCATAGAAGAGCCTACAGACACTGTGATGATGGTGGCCAATAAGACCGGCTGGACTCCTGTTTACTTCAAAAGGCTGTTGACTCAGTGGCCATCATGGTCCTTCATCACCACTGACCCTGGACTGTCTGGGAGTTGAGCAGGCAGGGTCCTGACACCTGGTGCTGTTTTTACGTTAATTCAGGGGCCTAATTGAAGAAAGCGCAGACTACTGGTCAGAGCATCTAGGCTGGCAGAAACGGTCAGCCTAAGGTGGCCGAACAAATGTGGGGCGGGGTGAAACTGGACCTCACAGCGTCACTGCACATCTCCTTCCTGGACCCTTAAAGGTCATTAGAATCTATAACACTACCAATACTTGTGCTCAGGCGGACGAGCAGGGAGGCAGGAGGCCTGGGGACAATCAACGTCACCTGGAGGCTGCTGGGGAGAAGTTCTGACCCTCGCCCACGGGTATGAGGGCTCCTAACTCAGCACTCAGCAGTTACAGATGAAGGGTCTGCACCCTCAGCACTCTACGAATGAGGAAGGGGACAAAATGCAGAAGAGGGGTTTGTCCCAGGCAAAGCCCCTTAAAAATCCCTGGGAGATAAAAATAGAATCTGGGCAATAAAATAAAGTCTAACCTTTTTTATCCTTTGTGCTTTGTCTAATTTCACGTGCTCCTAGGGTCCCACATGCAGAGGTTCAACAGCCGGCACTTCAGACCAGATTTCCTAGTGCAGAATGGCTGGGTCGACACCTCAGCTCCTGGGGCACGGTGCAGACTCCGCGATATAGAGCCTGAGCTGCAGCCAACTGGGCCCTCGAGAGCTCCGCCCCCTCCCTCCCACTGACTCTGACAGGATCTCTACACAGCAGCCCAGCCCACAGCCCACGGGGTAGCACATGCTCTCACCTCTCCATTCTCTGATCAAAATATAAAGTTTCCTTTGCTTCTGAACCAAACTCAGTCTCAATCTGTTGGCTCCAATGACACTGGGCAGGGGGACACTTGTTGGGGTCCACTCTGGAGGATCAGTAACAGAAATTGAGAACATTGTAACTTCAATGAACAGATGTGTGAGCCAAACTGTAATTAACATAGAACAGTGTATAAGGCTCGGGCAAAATAAGATGTTTCTAACACTTCCATTTGATATTTCCATCACTTTATTATAAGCAAGTTCAGTGAAAAGGTCTTATTTGTCAGGTCAATACTAGAGAAACGAAGTGATTTCTTTCCAAGGATGTACATCTAATAATCTTGGTTAAAGCTTCAATCTTGTTTTAAATGCTTTTCCATTGAAAATGATACCTCTCTTTCAGCTCCCCCATTTCTGAGAAGTATAAAATCTTATAATTTATTAAGACCAAATGGGAAAGGTGGGAGGAGGGATAAATTAACAGTTTGGGATTAACACATACACACTGCTATGTATAAAATCGATCATCAACAAGGAACTACTGTATAGCACAGGGAACTACACTCAATATTTTGCAATAACCTATAAGGGGAAATAATCTGAAAAAGAATAGATGTTTTTATTGACATCATCTATTAATGACAGTTAAAATGGAACCTAAGGGAAGCCAGTGGTGACTGCTTCTGACCCTGAAGACTTCAATCATCTAAAGTTTGGACTCTGCCTACTTCCCAAGGCCCTTAATGAACCTATGTGTAGCCGTAGCTTAAAAAATTCCCCAGTTTGGGTTGTGGAGAGACACTGATTTTGAAAAAGCCCTGGTGTTCTCCTCACATGAATGGGACTCTTCCTACACCTAAAACATGCCTGTCACACCCAGAGGATGGTATACCGTCTGATCAGGAAGAGTTTGGAAAAGGCATCTCATCTCCTCATCTCCCGGTGCTCGGGTTCACCCCTCCAGCGTCTTTACGAACAGTCTCCCCACTTGGAGATGTCAGCACTGTCAACATCCTGTTTGGAATTTGTCCAGAGGATGAAGCAGAAGGAGGAGGAACAATGAGTGACAAGTCCTAGGTGTTCGGACAGGCACATGTCACTCTAATTTCCAATCAGGAAGACGAATTGACCAAAGGCTAGGGTTGCCCATGGAAACAGAATAGGGCTTGAGGAAATCCCGCTGCTTTGTGGCCAGTTCCCATAAACAGAAGTTGAAAAATGGAACTCAGGGACACTAAAATTCACGAAACTGCAGAGTTGAAAATATCTCTCACTGAAAAATGTCTTGAGGAAAGTCAGAGAAAAGGACTTGTAAGCAACGGAGAATGGCAGGAAAGGGATTGGAAGAGGTAGAAAGGACTCGCCATTAAGCACAAGAAAAGGGGCTGAACATTGCCAACATTGCAGTTGGCCAAAAAGGGTGTATGCGTCTTTTTCTGTATATATTCAAGAAAAGGGCATACACTTTTTTAGCCAACCAAACAGGTGGGCACTGGAAATCAATACTACAAAACATATCACTTCGCATCAGTCAGAAGAGCCTTCCTCGTAAAGTGTAAACACCAGAAATGCAGGACAGGGCAAGGAGAAAAGGGAGCCCTGTGAGGCTTAGAGTGGAAATGTATATTGCCAACGGTCACTCTGGATAAGTGTATTGTGTTTACTAAAGCATCTAAAAAATGAGCTACAGAGCACAGGGCACTTGCACTCATGGACGTATATCTTGGGAAAAACAAAAATGGAGAGGACACAGGCACCCCAATGTTTACCGCCTCTCTGTTTAAAAGATCCTCGACTAGGATATAATTTATATGTCTGTGGAGGGAAAAAATGGATAGAGATGTGGCACTTATGTAGAGTGGAATATTACTCAGCCTGAAAATCAATGAAATATGGCCAGTTGTAACAACCCCAGAGGAGTTACGTAGGATCATTCGAAGTCACATAATTCAAAAAGAAAAAGACATACGATACTACTAATACATGGAATATAAACGAGGCTACAAATGAACTGAATTACAAAACAGAACGGGGTCTCAGATTTAGAAAACCAACTTATGCTTGCTTAAGGATAAAGGAGAGTTGGGGTGCTGCATAAAACCAGAGATTGAAATTAGCACAGATACCGTTCCATAAGCCAAATATGTAATAGAAAAAACCTACTCCCTGGCCAACGAAATGGACTCAACACCCCATATTCAGCACCTAGGAATATACGGGACGAGTAAGAGTCTTAATACCTATGGATTTATATGTCTCGGTAAGAGAATCAAGCGTGTGTACAGTGACATAAACGCAGCAGGGAAAATCAGCTAAATCCCATTATCAAAATAAATTTCAAAAACAAAACACAATGACAGTGAAATAGAGAGCAATTCTTAAATAATTCATTCAGGGCTTGTGATGCAACCTGGATTTACCACATCTACACCCAGAGATGGGTGAGACATAAGGCTGGACACTTCGGGCTGATAGCATTGGTGAGGTTCCGTAAGCAAATGCAGACCCTTTGAAGTCATACTGCATGGTACCCATTCCATGGGTCCCAACTCTCCAGGTTTAAGGGATTCTTCCTTCAACTTAAACATGCTTGGGAACCCCAGAGTATGGTGCACCATGTGACCGGGAAGTCTTTTCAAATGCATCTCAGTTTTCGTCCCCTTTTACCCGTGTTCACAATTCCAGACCATTTACTAACACTCTCACCACTTGGAGAGTCAGTGCCTTTAACCTCCTGTTTGGCACAGTTTGCAATTTCCGCACAAGATGAACAGGAATAGGGAGAACAAATGAGTGACTAGCTGTAGGTGTCTGCACGGGCAAATTTTATGCTCATTTCCCACCAGGAAGAGGAATTAACCAAAGGCTCAGCATGCCGTGCGGGAACCAGATTAGGGCCTGAAGCAATCCTGCGGGTTTGCGGATAACTCACAAGAAAGCGAGTTGAAGAAAGGAGCTCAGGGACACTGTAATTCACAGACGGGCAGAGTTATAATTGACAGCTATCGTCCAAAAATATATTGAAGGTAGGCTGCGAAGAGGACTTGAAAGCGGGGCAGAATTGCAGGAAAACGATTTCAGGGGGTAGACTGGAATTGCATTTAAAGCATAGGAAAAGAGGCAGAACGTCGACAATGATGCACTTGGCCAAAAAGGGCGTATGCGTTTTTTCCTGAATATATTCAGGAAAAAACGCATACGCCCTTTTTGGCCAACCAAGCAAGCATGTTAAAGTAATCTGCACTACAATGAAGTCTCACTGCCCCCCGGTCAAAAGGGCCATCTGAAAAAAGTGTAAAATCCAGAAAGGCAGCACAGGCCATGGAGAACAGGAAGCCTTGTTACGTTGATGGGCGGGATGTAAATTGCCAACAGCCACTCTGGAGAAGTGTATGGTGTTTCCTCAAACACCTAAAAAACAAAGCAACGGAGCCTACGGCACTTCCACTTATGGTCCTATAGTTTAGGGAAATTAAAATCAAAAAGATGCAGCCACCCCAAATTTTCGAATGGCTCTGTTTACAATATACTCATCTATGGTACAAGTTAAATATCCCAGAAAGCGGAAAATGGATAAAGAAGTTGTGCTACGAACGTACAATGGAATATCACTCAGCAATGAAATCTATGTCTTCAGGCACGTCGCGGCATAACGAGTGGATTCAGGTATGAAGACTCTAAGTGAAATTAGTCACACAGAGAAAGAAACATCATAAGATATCACTAATACACGGAATGTAAACTTGGCTACACATGAACTGAATTACAAAACAGAACAGGGCCTCAAATTTAGAAAACCAACCAATGCTTGCTTAAGGCGAAAGGTGAGTTGGGGTGCTACATAAAACCAGAGATTGAAATTAGCACAGATACCGTTCCATAAGTCAAATATGCAATAGTCAAGACCTACTCCTTGCTCAATAAAATGGACTCAACACCCCAAATTCAACGCCTAGGAATATACCTGACTAGTAAGAATCTTAAAACCCATGGATTTATATGTCTCCATAAGAGAATCAAGCGTGTGTACAGCGGTATAAATGCAGCAGTGAAAATCTGATAAATCCCATTATCAAAATGAATTATAAAAACAAAACACAATGACAGTGAAATAGAAAGCAATTCTTAAATAATTCATTCAGGACTTGTGATGCAACCTGGATTTACCATATCTACACCCAGAGCTGGGTGAGACATAAGGCTGGACACTTTGAGCTGATAGCATTGGTGAGGTTCGGTGAGCAAATGCAGACCCTTTGAAGTCATACTGCATGATACACATTCCATGGGTCCCAACTCTCCAGGTTTAAGGGATTCTTCCTTTAGCTAAAACATGCATGGGAAACCCAGAGTATGGTCCCTGTGACTGCGCAACGTTTTTAAATGCATCTAAGTTTTCGTTCCCTGATACTCGGGTTGACCATTCCGGACGGTATAATAACACTCTCCCCGCTTGGAGAGTCAGTGCCTTTAACCTCCTGTTTGACACAGTGTGCAATTTCTGCGCAAGATGAACAGGAATAGGGAGAAACAATGAGAGACTAGCTGTAGGTGTCTGCACGGGCAAATTTATGCTCATTTCCCTCCAGGAAGTGGAATTAACCAAAGTCTCAGCATGCCGGGCCGGAACCAGATTAGGGCCTGAAGCAATCCTGCGGTTTTGCGGCCAGCTCACAAGGAAACGAGTTGAAGAAAGGAGCTCAGGGGCACTGTCATTCACAAACCTGCAGAGTTATAAATGACAACTATCGTCCAGAAATACATTGAAGAAGGCTGCGAAGAGGACTTGACAGCGGGGCAGAATTGCTGGAAAACGATTTCAGGGGGTAGACTGGAATTGCATTTAAGCATAGGAAAGAGTCATAACGTCGACAATGATGCACTTGGCCAAAAAGGGCGTATGCGTTTTTACCTGAATATATTCAGGAAATAACGCATACGCACTTTTTGGCCAACCAAGCAAGCGTGTAAAGGAAATCTGCACTACAATGAAGTCTCACTGCCCCCCGGTCAAAAGGGCCTTCTGAAAAAAGTGTAAAATCCAGAAAGGCAGGACAGGCCATGGAGAACAGGGAGCCTTGTTATGCTGATGGACGGGATATAAATTGCCAACAGCCACTCTGGAGAAGTGTATGGTGTTTCCTGAAACACCTAAAAAACAAAGCAATGGAGCGTACGGCACTTCCACTTAAGCTCCTATAGCTTAGGGAAATTAAAATCCAAAAGACACAGCCACTCTAAAATTTCAGAAGGCTCTGTTTACAAGAACCTCATCTACGGTACAAGTTAAATATCCCAGAAAGCGAAAAATGGATAAAGAAGTTGTGGTACGAACGTACTTTGGAATAACACTCAGCAATGAAATCTAGGTCATCAGGCCCATCGCGGCATAATGAGTGGATTCAGGTACGATGATTCTAAGTGAAATAAGTCACACAAAACAAGAAACATCATAAGATATCACTAATACACGGAATGTAAACTTGGCTACACATGAACTGAATTACAAAACAGAACAGGGACTCAAATTTAGAAAAGCAACCAATGCTTGCTTAAGGGCAAAGGTGAGTAGGGGTGCTGCATAAAACCAGAGATTGAAATTAGCACAGATACCGTTCCATAAGCCAAATATGTAATAGTCAAGACCTACTCCTTGCTCAACGACATGGACTCAACACCACATATTCAACGCCTAGGAATACACCTGACTAGTAAGAATCTTCAAACCCATGGATTTATATGTCTCTGTAAGAGAATCAAGCGTGTGTACAGCGGCATAAAAGCAGCAGTGAAAATCCGATAAATCCCGTCATCAAACTAAATTACAAAAACAAAACACAATGACAGTGAAATAGAGAGCAATTCTTAAATAATTCATTCAGGGCTTGTGGTGCAACCTGGATTTACCACATCTACACCCAGAGCTGGGTGAGACATAAGGCTGGACACTTCTGACTGATAGTATTGGTGAGGTTCAGTGAGCAAATGCAGACCCTTTGAAGTCATACTGCATGGTACCCATTCCATGGGTCCCAACTCTCCAGGTTTAAGGAATTCTTCCTTCAGCTTAAACATGCTTGGGAATCCCAGAGTATGGTCCGCCGTGTGACTGGGAAACGATTTTAAATGCTTCTCAGGTTTCGTTCCCTGGTACTTGGGTTCACCATTCCAGACGCTTTACTAACTCTCTACCCACTTGGAGAGTCAGTGCCTTTAACCTCCTGTTTGGCACAGTTTGCAATTTCTGCGCAAGATGAACAGGAATAGGGAGAACCAATGAGAGACTAGCTTTAGGGTCTGCACGGGCAACTTAAATGTTCATTTCCCACCAGAAAGAGGAATTTACCAAAGTCTCAGCGTGCCGTGCCGAAACCATTTTAGGGCCTGAAGCAATCCTGTGGGTTTGCGGCCAGCTCACAAGCAAGCGAGTTGAAGAAAGGAGCTCAGGGACACTGTAATTAACAAACCTGCAGAGTTATAAATGACAGGTATCATACAAAAATATATTGAAGTAAGGCTGCGAAGAGGGCTTGAAACGGGGCAGAATTCCAGGAATATGATTTCAGGAGGTAGACGGGCAGCGCTCTGAAAGCATAGGAGAAGTGGCCGATCCTCGACAATGATGCACTTGGTCAAAAAGTGCATATGCGTTTTTTCAGGGCCCTCATTAAAGAGGGTAGGAGGCTCCCAGCATGCTTTCGTGGCCAACAGTGGGCCCACATCGCCAAGGCGATGTGAGCCAGCCAGGCAGGAGTGACCTCACATCCGAGGGCCCACCTCACAGAAGGGTAAGGAACCCAGCCAGGATCAGACTCTCACCAGAGTGCCCACATCAGCAAGGGGCTGTGAACCACGCAGGAGTATCATCACACCCGTGGGGCCACATCATCAAAAGTTGAGGTACACAAAAAATGTGGCCTCAAACCAGAGGACCCACATCACCATGAGTTTCGGAGCGAGGCAGGCAGGATTAACCTCACAACACATGGCCCATTGTATAAAAAAGGTGAGGAACCCAGCAGTTGGAACATCCCAGCAGGCGGCCCAGAGCACCGAGGCTATGGGATCCAGGCAGTGATGAACTCACAACAGAGGGCCCTCATCATGAAACTGTGAGCAAACCAGCCGTTGTGACCTCAGAGCACAAGGCCCACATCCCCATGGGGAAGGGAACCAAGCAGGAGTGTCATCGCACCAGTGGGCACACATCAGAAAATGTGGGGAGCCCAGCAGTTAGGGCCTGACGCCAGAGGGCTCTCATCACCGAGGAGAGGAGGCTCCCAGCAGGCTCCAACTGCTACCAGAGGGCCGCCATCGCCAATGCGGGATGTGCCAGCCAGGCAGGAGTGACCTCAGAGCAGAGGGCCCACCTCACAAAAGTGTGAGGAACCCAAAGAGGATCAGACTCTCACCACAGGGCCCACATCACCAAGGGAATGGGAACCAGGCTGGAGTGTCCTCACACCAGTGAGGCGTCATCACCGAAATGTGAGTGACCCAGCACACGTGGCCTCAAACCAGAGGACACACATCACCAAGGGGCTGGGAGTGAGGCAGGCAGGAGGAGCCTCAAAACATAGGGCCCATGGAATAAAAATGGTGAGGAATCCAGCAGCTGGAACCTCCCAGCAGGCGGCCAGGAGCAGCGAGGCTATGGGATTCAGACCTGACTGAACTCAAAACAGAGGGCCCTCATCATGAAACTCTGAGCAACCCAGCCGTTGGGACCTCAGAGCAGAAGGCCCACATTCCCATGTGGTTGGGAACATGGCATAAGTGTACTCGCACCACAGGGCACACATCAGAGAATTTTGGGAGCTCAGAAGTTAGGGCCTGATGCCAGAGGGCCCTCATTACCAAGGGGAGGAGATTCCAAGCAGGCACCAACTCCCAACTGAGGGCCCATGTCGCCAAGGGGACGTGTGACAGCCAGGCAGGAGTGACCTGACAGCAGAGGGCCTACCTCACAGAAGGGTGAGGAACCCAGCCAGGATAAGACTCTCACCAGAGGGCCCACATCACCAAGGGGATCAGAAACAGGCAGGACTGTCTTCACACCAGTGTGGCCACATCATAGAAAGGTGAGGAACCCAGCACATGTGGCCTAAACCAGAAGACCCACATCTCCAAGGGGCTCGGAGTGAGGCAGGCAGGAGGAGCCTCAAAACACAGGGCCCATAGAATAAAAAAGCTGAGGAATCCTGCAGTGGGAACCTCCCAGCAGGCGGCCCAGAGCACCGAGTCTATGCGATCCAGGCTGCAGTGAACTCACAGCAGAGGGCCCACATCATGAAACTGTGAGCAACCCAGCCATTGGGACCTCAGAGCAGAAGGCCCACATCCCCATGGGGATGGGAACCAGGCAGGAGTGTCCTCACACCACTTAGCACGAATCAGAAAATGTGGGTACCCAGCAGTTAGGGCCTGATGCAAGAGGGCCGTCATCACCGAGGGGAGGAGGCTCCCAGCAGGCTCCAACTGCCACAAGAGGGCCGATGTTGCCCTGGCGGGGTGTGCCAGCCAGGCAGGAGTGACCTCACAGCAGAGGGCCCACCTCACAGAAGGGTGAGGAACCCAGCCAGGATCAGACTCTCACCAGAGGGCCCACATCATCAAAGGGATAGGAACCAGGCAGGAGTGTCCTCACACCAGTGGGGCCACATCATCGAAAGGTGAGGGACCCAGCACACATGGCCTCAAACAAGAGGACACACATCACCAAGGGGCTGGGAGTGAGGCAGGCAGGAGGAGTCTCAAAACAGAGGGCCCATAGAAGAAAAAAGGTGAGGAATCCCGCAGTTGGAACCTCCCAGCAGGTGGCCAGGAGCAGCGAGGCTATGGGATCCAGGCCGGAGTGAACTCACACCTGAGGGCCCTCATCATGAAACTGAGCAACCCAACGTTGGGACCTCAGAGCAGAAGGCCCACATTCCCATGGGGTTGGGAAACTGGCAGGAGTGTACTCGCGCCACAGGGCGCACATCAGAAAATTTTTGGAGCCCAGGAGTTACGGCCTGACGCCAGAGGGCCCTCATTACCGAGGGGAGGAGACTCCCAGCAGGCACCAACTCCCACCAGAGGGCCGACGTCGCCAAGGCGGGGTGTGCCAGCCAGGCAGGAGTGACCTCAGAGAATAGGTCCCACCTCACAGAAGTGTGAGTAACCCAACCAGGATTTGACTCTCACCGGTGGGCCCACATCACCAAGAGGATGGGAACCAGGCAGGAGTGTCCTCACACCAGTGGGGCCACATCAGCCAAAGGTGAGGAACCCAGCACATGTGGCCTCAAACCAGAGGACACACATCACCAAGGGGCTGGGAGTGAGGCAGGTGTCTGGAGGGGCACATTTAACTCTAATTTCCCACCAGGAAGAGGAATTAACCAAAGGCTCAGAGTGACGTGCTGGACCCTGATTACGGCCTGAAGCAAACCTGCGGTTCTGTGGCCAGCTTTCAAGGAAACGAGTTTTAAAGGAAATCACGGGCACTGTAATTCACAAACCTGCAGAGTTATAAATGACAGCTATTGGCAAAAATATATTGAAGTAAGTCTGCAAAGAGGACTTGAAAACGAGGCAGAATTGCAGGAATCATATTTCAGGAGGTAGATTGGAATTGCATTTAAAGTATGTGAAAAGCGGCAGATCTTTGACAGTGATGCACTTGGAAAAAAGGGCGTATTCATTTTTTCCTGAATATATTCAGGAAAAAACGCATATGCCCTTTTTGGCCAACCAAGCACTCGAGCAATGGAAATCCGCACTACAATGAAGTCTCATTTCCCATTCGTCAAAAGGGCCATCTGAAAAAAGTGTAAAACCCAGATACACAGGACAGGCCATGGAGAACAGGGAGCCTTGTTATGCTGATGGGCGGGATGTAAGTTGCCAACAGACACTGTGGAGATGTTTATGGTGTATCCTGAAACATCTGAAAAACAAAGCTACAGACCCTAGGGCACTTCCACTTTTGGCCCTATAGCTTAGGAAAATTAAAATCAACAAGACACAGCCAACACAAAATTTAAGGCTGCTGTGTTTACAAGAACCTCGAATCCAGTACAAGTTAAATATCCCAGAAAGAAAAAAATGGATAAAGGAGTTGTGCTACTTACGTACAACGGAATATCACTCAGCAATGAAATCAATGTCATCAGGCCTGTAGCAGCAAATTGAGTGGATTTAAGTATGATGATTCTAAGAGAAATAGAGAAATATGTCACACAGAGTAAGATAATTATCATAAGATATCACTAATAGAGAGAGTGTAAACTTGGCTACACATAAACTGAATTAGAAAACCGAACAGAGTCTCACATTTAGATAAAAACTTATGCTTGCTTAAGGGGAAAGTTGAGTTGGGGTGCTGTATAAAACCAGAGATTGTAATTAGCACACATACCGTTCCATAAGCCAAATATGTAATAGACAAGACCTACTCTTGGCTCAACGAAATAGACTCATCCATGGTGTATCACCTCACACCTGTTAGAATGGGCATCATCAGAAAATCTACAAACAACAGATGCTGGAAAGGGTGTGGAGATAAGGAACCCTCTTCCACTATTGTTGGGAATGTAAATTGATACAGTCACTGTGGAGAACATTATGGAGTTTCTTATAAAACTAAGAATAGAATTACCATATGATACAGCAATGCCACTACTGGGCATATACCCAGACAAAACCATAAATCAAAAAGAGACATTCACCGCAATGTTCATTGCATCACTATTTACAATATCCAGGTAATGGAAGCAACCTAAATGCCCACAGACAGACGAATGCATAAAGATGTGGTACATATATAAAATGGAATATCACTAAGCCATAAAAACGAATGAAATTGGGTCATTTGTAGAGACGTTGATGGATCTAGAGACTGTCATACAGAGTGAAGTAAGTCAGAAATAGAAAAACAAATCTTGTATATTAATGCATATATGTGGAACCTAGAAAAATTGTACAGATGAACCGTTTTGCAAGGCAGAAATAGAGCAACAGATGTAGACAACAAACGTATGAACACAAAGGGGGGAAAGCTGTTGGGGGGTGGTGGTGGGAGGAGTTGAGAGATTGGGATTGGCATGTATACATTTATATGTATAAAATCGATAACCAAAAAGAACCTGCTGTATAAAAAAATAAAATAAAATTCCAAATTACAAAAAGTAAAACAGACAAAATATTCTTCCCTTCACATACATGTATTTATATGAATAAATTATTTCCATGCTTATATCTGTAAATACAAAAAAGAGGAATAAAATCTACCTTGAACCAAAAACGAAAGAAAGAAAACAAAAGAGAACCCACCAGTTACACAGAGGAAAACCGTATCAGGGCACTTGCTCCAGTTGTAAACAATTCTGAAGTTGGTCAGTGGTGGGGAATCATCTCCCATTCAGCCAGCAGGCCCCACACAACAAGCGTCCTCATTGCAAAGCTGGGGGACCGTGCCGAGGCATCTGTGAGTAAACGTGGGCTGAGCCCCAGGCCAGCTGCTGCTGAAATGTTCCCACCCTTCCCAGGTAAAACACCTGAATATGTACAAGGACTTGAAAGCCTAGAGGAAGGGCCATGGAGCCACATGAGCACCAGCATGCCAGCCGACTTGGTGCCTGCAGGCCAGCCAGGATGGTCCTGGCCCTGGGTGCTCTTCTGGAAGCTTTCCATTTCCCTGCCTGAGATACCCCTGCTGTCCCGGCCCCCACTGCTTTCTTCCTCACTCACCTCTGCCCAGGGAGAAATTCCAGCGGCAGGTATGGGTGACACATCCTCTTCTTTAGCAGGTGGCATCTTGGCAACTGCTGCAGAAAGTCCAGCAGAGCCCCACTCACACTGGGCCACCAACAAAGCCATGGCCTCTCACTCCCTCCCACCAGTCCAGCCCCGAGACTGCTGACAGGGCAGAGAAAATGGCGTCAGGCACAGCTGCAGGGGCTCTTGCTGCCTGGAGCGGTGTTTATATTGATCTCAACCCAGGCACACCTGGGGAGGGATGGCCGGCACGGTCAGGCTTCCCAGGCCAGCCAATAATCACCCCTCAGGGGCTCACAGTTGCAGAAACTGGAACTTGCTGAATCGGCCCGGTCCAAGGAACAGGTGTGGGCTCCTGAGAGTCAGGATAGACAAGGGGCTGCAGCTCTGGCTTGTTTTCTAATTATATTATCTGGCCCATGAGTGGGAGACAACTTCAAGAAAACCCTCTCCTAATGAGAGGAACCCAGGAGTCAGGGAGAGGAGGGGTGGGTGGTGGGTTGAGACAGAGGCCTGGTGCCCCGGGTGCAGTGGAAGTCTCTGGAAGACCAGGTGGAGGGAGGCCACACAGAGTGATGCCCAGGGTCACAGACCTGTCGGAGCTGCCGTTTCTTAGTTCAAGTCCTGCTCTGAGGTGCTCTGTGTCAGATCTGAGTGACAGGTGAGCTGGGAGTGCTCTGCAATGAGGGCGATGTGCATGGTTCCTGTGTGCCCAGCCCTGCCACAGTACCTGCAAGGGTAGCTCTGTATCCGGGGAGGGGTCTGACCACGAGAGCCCCATGGGCTGCAGGGGAACCTGCCCAGGGAACCCCATATCCTGGGAGGGGCCTGAACACGAGAGCCCCGTGGGCTGGGGTGGGGGTGAGGTACCTGCCCAGGTGAGCTCCATATCCTGGGATTGGCCTGGCCTCGAGAGCCCCATGGGCTGCTGGAGTCCTGGTAAAGGATGTCAGGACAGTCAGTGAAGCCACCGAGGATAGACCTCCAGTAGTTCCTAAATCCTACATCCTGCTGGTCATTCTACCAACCACCAGGACATGGTATTCTGTATTAGTCTTCAATGATGCCTTCTTTTGTATTCTAGTAGTCCCAGAGTCACAAGAAATTTTGGCTTGTGAGTGGCAGGACTCAACATACAACTAAAACAATACTTCCGGGCCGTGTTGCCCCAAGGGTTCAAAAATTCCCACACCATCTTTGGGGAAAGCTCAGCTAAAGACCTAAAAGTTCTACCTCTGGAAAAGGAAACACTCCTTCAATATGCAGACGACATTCTGATCGCCAGCCCTACTAAGGAGACCTCTGAACTACCAAGCCAATAAAGGATACAAGTTGTCCAAGAAAAAGCTCAAATATCACAGACTACGGTGACCTGCCTGGGCTTCATTCGCACAGAAGGTCGGAGAAGCCCATCCCAGGAAAGGGAAGAAACAATTTACAGCCTTACCCATTTCTAAAACTAGAAGACAGCTTAGGGGTTCCTGGGGAGGCCAGGGTTTGCTGCTTCTGGATCCCTAACTACAGTCTACTAGCTGGGCCTCTATATGAAACACTGAAAGGAAAAGATGATGATCCTTTTGAATAGAATCCAGAAGTGGCCTTTCAAGAATGGAAAGAGCAGTCAATTCAGACCCTTGCCCTGGAACTCCCTAATTTAGCTAAACCCTTTGACCTTTACATTCCTGGTGAACGGTGAATCGCCATTGGAGTATTAGTGCAAAACCTGGGACCACTTGAAATGGAACAATGCAAGAATGCCATCCAGGTAGGATAAACTACGGTCACCAAGGGGCTTGGCCCACCGCCACATCTGGCCAAGATACTGGCAGTATCTGAAAACCTGGAAATCAGCAGCCCAAAAGGCCACCTCCCTCCTAAGGGAAAAGGACCCCACGTGGTGATCCTAACCCCCAACCAGGCCCTGAAGTTGCAGGGTTTGCTCCGTGGGCACACTGACCTTGAGTGAGGAGGCCCTCCAACTCCAACCTCCAGAGAGATAACCGGGGCAAAGGGGCACCATGACGACTCGTGTGACCATCACTTGACCTGGAGTTTCTCTCATAAAACAACAAGAGTGTGTCCCAAAAGAGTAGACTACTGCTTGCAGGACTTACTGCACCCAGAGGGGAGGTAATAATCTTGGCGGGGGAACCGTATATCACGCTGTCACCATAGAAGAGCCTACAGACACTGTGATGATGGTGGCCAATAAGACCGGCTGGACTCCTGTTTACTTCAAAAGGCTGTTGACTCAGTGGCCATCATGGTCCTTCATCACCACTGACCCTGGACTGTCTGGGAGTTGAGCAGGCAGGGTCCTGACACCTGGTGCTGTTTTTACGTTAATTCAGGGGCCTAATTGAAGAAAGCGCAGACTACTGGTCAGAGCATCTAGGCTGGCAGAAACGGTCAGCCTAAGGTGGCCGAACAAATGTGGGGCGGGGTGAAACTGGACCTCACAGCGTCACTGCACATCTCCTTCCTGGACCCTTAAAGGTCATTAGAATCTATAACACTACCAATACTTGTGCTCAGGCGGACGAGCAGGGAGGCAGGAGGCCTGGGGACAATCAACGTCACCTGGAGGCTGCTGGGGAGAAGTTCTGACCCTCGCCCACGGGTATGAGGGCTCCTAACTCAGCACTCAGCAGTTACAGATGAAGGGTCTGCACCCTCAGCACTCTACGAATGAGGAAGGGGACAAAATGCAGAAGAGGGGTTTGTCCCAGGCAAAGCCCCTTAAAAATCCCTGGGAGATAAAAATAGAATCTGGGCAATAAAATAAAGTCTAACCTTTTTTATCCTTTGTGCTTTGTCTAATTTCACGTGCTCCTAGGGTCCCACATGCAGAGGTTCAACAGCCGGCACTTCAGACCAGATTTCCTAGTGCAGAATGGCTGGGTCGACACCTCAGCTCCTGGGGCACGGTGCAGACTCCGCGATATAGAGCCTGAGCTGCAGCCAACTGGGCCCTCGAGAGCTCCGCCCCCTCCCTCCCACTGACTCTGACAGGATCTCTACACAGCAGCCCAGCCCACAGCCCACGGGGTAGCACATGCTCTCACCTCTCCATTCTCTGATCAAAATATAAAGTTTCCTTTGCTTCTGAACCAAACTCAGTCTCAATCTGTTGGCTCCAATGACACTGGGCAGGGGGACACTTGTTGGGGTCCACTCTGGAGGATCAGTAACAGAAATTGAGAACATTGTAACTTCAATGAACAGATGTGTGAGCCAAACTGTAATTAACATAGAACAGTGTATAAGGCTCGGGCAAAATAAGATGTTTCTAACACTTCCATTTGATATTTCCATCACTTTATTATAAGCAAGTTCAGTGAAAAGGTCTTATTTGTCAGGTCAATACTAGAGAAACGAAGTGATTTCTTTCCAAGGATGTACATCTAATAATCTTGGTTAAAGCTTCAATCTTGTTTTAAATGCTTTTCCATTGAAAATGATACCTCTCTTTCAGCTCCCCCATTTCTGAGAAGTATAAAATCTTATAATTTATTAAGACCAAATGGGAAAGGTGGGAGGAGGGATAAATTAACAGTTTGGGATTAACACATACACACTGCTATGTATAAAATCGATCATCAACAAGGAACTACTGTATAGCACAGGGAACTACACTCAATATTTTGCAATAACCTATAAGGGGAAATAATCTGAAAAAGAATAGATGTTTTTATTGACATCATCTATTAATGACAGTTAAAATGGAACCTAAGGGAAGCCAGTGGTGAGTGCTTCTGACCCTGAAGACTTCAATCATCTAAAGTTTGGACTCTGCCTACTTCCCAAGGCCCTTAATGAACCTATGTGTAGCCGTAGCTTAAAAAATTCCCCAGTTTGGGTTGTGGAGAGACACTGATTTTGAAAAAGCCCTGGTGTTCTCCTCACATGAATGGGACTCTTCCTACACCTAAAACATGCCTGTCACACCCAGAGGATGGTATACCGTCTGATCAGGAAGAGTTTGGAAAAGGCATCTCATCTCCTCATCTCCCGGTGCTCGGGTTCACCCCTCCAGCGTCTTTACGAACAGTCTCCCCACTTGGAGATGTCAGCACTGTCAACATCCTGTTTGGAATTTGTCCAGAGGATGAAGCAGAAGGAGGAGGAACAATGAGTGACAAGTCCTAGGTGTTCGGACAGGCACATGTCACTCTAATTTCCAATCAGGAAGACGAATTGACCAAAGGCTAGGGTTGCCCATGGAAACAGAATAGGGCTTGAGGAAATCCCGCTGCTTTGTGGCCAGTTCCCATAAACAGAAGTTGAAAAATGGAACTCAGGGACACTAAAATTCACGAAACTGCAGAGTTGAAAATATCTCTCACTGAAAAATGTCTTGAGGAAAGTCAGAGAAAAGGACTTGTAAGCAACGGAGAATGGCAGGAAAGGGATTGGAAGAGGTAGAAAGGACTCGCCATTAAGCACAAGAAAAGGGGCTGAACATTGCCAACATTGCAGTTGGCCAAAAAGGGTGTATGCGTCTTTTTCTGTATATATTCAAGAAAAGGGCATACACTTTTTTAGCCAACCAAACAGGTGGGCACTGGAAATCAATACTACAAAACATATCACTTCGCATCAGTCAGAAGAGCCTTCCTCGTAAAGTGTAAACACCAGAAATGCAGGACAGGGCAAGGAGAAAAGGGAGCCCTGTGAGGCTTATAGTGGAAATGTATATTGCCAACGGTCACTCTGGATAAGTGTATTGTGTTTACTAAAGCATCTAAAAAATGAGCTACAGAGCACAGGGCACTTGCACTCATGGACGTATATCTTGGGAAAAACAAAAATGGAGAGGACACAGGCACCCCAATGTTTACCGCCTCTCTGTTTAAAAGATCCTCGACTAGGATATAATTTATATGTCTGTGGAGGGAAAAAATGGATAGAGATGTGGCACTTATGTAGAGTGGAATATTACTCAGCCTGAAAATCAATGAAATATGGCCAGTTGTAACAACCCCAGAGGAGTTACGTAGGATCATTCGAAGTCACATAATTCAAAAAGAAAAAGACATACGATACTACTAATACATGGAATATAAACGAGGCTACAAATGAACTGAATTACAAAACAGAACGGGGTCTCAGATTTAGAAAACCAACTTATGCTTGCTTAAGGATAAAGGAGAGTTGGGGTGCTGCATAAAACCAGAGATTGAAATTAGCACAGATACCGTTCCATAAGCCAAATATGTAATAGAAAAAACCTACTCCCTGGCCAACGAAATGGACTCAACACCCCATATTCAGCACCTAGGAATATACGGGACGAGTAAGAGTCTTAATACCTATGGATTTATATGTCTCGGTAAGAGAATCAAGCGTGTGTACAGTGACATAAACGCAGCAGGGAAAATCAGCTAAATCCCATTATCAAAATAAATTTCAAAAACAAAACACAATGACAGTGAAATAGAGAGCAATTCTTAAATAATTCATTCAGGGCTTGTGATGCAACCTGGATTTACCACATCTACACCCAGAGATGGGTGAGACATAAGGCTGGACACTTCGGGCTGATAGCATTGGTGAGGTTCCGTAAGCAAATGCAGACCCTTTGAAGTCATACTGCATGGTACCCATTCCATGGGTCCCAACTCTCCAGGTTTAAGGGATTCTTCCTTCAACTTAAACATGCTTGGGAACCCCAGAGTATGGTGCACCATGTGACCGGGAAGTCTTTTCAAATGCATCTCAGTTTTCGTCCCCTTTTACTCGTGTTCACAATTCCAGACCATTTACTAACACTCTCACCACTTGGAGAGTCAGTGCCTTTAACCTCCTGTTTGGCACAGTTTGCAATTTCCGCACAAGATGAACAGGAATAGGGAGAACAAATGAGTGACTAGCTGTAGGTGTCTGCACGGGCAAATTTTATGCTCATTTCCCACCAGGAAGAGGAATTAACCAAAGGCTCAGCATGCCGTGCGGGAACCAGATTAGGGCCTGAAGCAATCCTGCGGGTTTGCGGATAACTCACAAGAAAGCGAGTTGAAGAAAGGAGCTCAGGGACACTGTAATTCACAGACGGGCAGAGTTATAATTGACAGCTATCGTCCAAAAATATATTGAAGGTAGGCTGCGAAGAGGACTTGAAAGCGGGGCAGAATTGCAGGAAAACGATTTCAGGGGGTAGACTGGAATTGCATTTAAAGCATAGGAAAAGAGGCAGAACGTCGACAATGATGCACTTGGCCAAAAAGGGCGTATGCGTTTTTTCCTGAATATATTCAGGAAAAAACGCATACGCCCTTTTTGGCCAACCAAGCAAGCATGTTAAAGTAATCTGCACTACAATGAAGTCTCACTGCCCCCCGGTCAAAAGGGCCATCTGAAAAAAGTGTAAAATCCAGAAAGGCAGCACAGGCCATGGAGAACAGGAAGCCTTGTTACGTTGATGGGCGGGATGTAAATTGCCAACAGCCACTCTGGAGAAGTGTATGGTGTTTCCTCAAACACCTAAAAAACAAAGCAACGGAGCCTACGGCACTTCCACTTATGGTCCTATAGTTTAGGGAAATTAAAATCAAAAAGATGCAGCCACCCCAAATTTTCGAATGGCTCTGTTTACAATATACTCATCTATGGTACAAGTTAAATATCCCAGAAAGCGGAAAATGGATAAAGAAGTTGTGCTACGAACGTACAATGGAATATCACTCAGCAATGAAATCTATGTCTTCAGGCACGTCGCGGCATAACGAGTGGATTCAGGTATGAAGACTCTAAGTGAAATTAGTCACACAGAGAAAGAAACATCATAAGATATCACTAATACACGGAATGTAAACTTGGCTACACATGAACTGAATTACAAAACAGAACAGGGCCTCAAATTTAGAAAACCAACCAATGCTTGCTTAAGGCGAAAGGTGAGTTGGGGTGCTACATAAAACCAGAGATTGAAATTAGCACAGATACCGTTCCATAAGTCAAATATGCAATAGTCAAGACCTACTCCTTGCTCAATAAAATGGACTCAACACCCCAAATTCAACGCCTAGGAATATACCTGACTAGTAAGAATCTTAAAACCCATGGATTTATATGTCTCCATAAGAGAATCAAGCGTGTGTACAGCGGTATAAATGCAGCAGTGAAAATCTGATAAATCCCATTATCAAAATGAATTATAAAAACAAAACACAATGACAGTGAAATAGAAAGCAATTCTTAAATAATTCATTCAGGACTTGTGATGCAACCTGGATTTACCATATCTACACCCAGAGCTGGGTGAGACATAAGGCTGGACACTTTGAGCTGATAGCATTGGTGAGGTTCGGTGAGCAAATGCAGACCCTTTGAAGTCATACTGCATGATACACATTCCATGGGTCCCAACTCTCCAGGTTTAAGGGATTCTTCCTTTAGCTAAAACATGCATGGGAAACCCAGAGTATGGTCCCTGTGACTGCGCAACGTTTTTAAATGCATCTAAGTTTTCGTTCCCTGATACTCGGGTTGACCATTCCGGACGGTATAATAACACTCTCCCCGCTTGGAGAGTCAGTGCCTTTAACCTCCTGTTTGACACAGTGTGCAATTTCTGCGCAAGATGAACAGGAATAGGGAGAAACAATGAGAGACTAGCTGTAGGTGTCTGCACGGGCAAATTTATGCTCATTTCCCTCCAGGAAGTGGAATTAACCAAAGTCTCAGCATGCCGGGCCGGAACCAGATTAGGGCCTGAAGCAATCCTGCGGTTTTGCGGCCAGCTCACAAGGAAACGAGTTGAAGAAAGGAGCTCAGGGGCACTGTCATTCACAAACCTGCAGAGTTATAAATGACAACTATCGTCCAGAAATACATTGAAGAAGGCTGCGAAGAGGACTTGACAGCGGGGCAGAATTGCTGGAAAACGATTTCAGGGGGTAGACTGGAATTGCATTTAAGCATAGGAAAGAGTCATAACGTCGACAATGATGCACTTGGCCAAAAAGGGCGTATGCGTTTTTACCTGAATATATTCAGGAAATAACGCATACGCACTTTTTGGCCAACCAAGCAAGCGTGTAAAGGAAATCTGCACTACAATGAAGTCTCACTGCCCCCCGGTCAAAAGGGCCTTCTGAAAAAAGTGTAAAATCCAGAAAGGCAGGACAGGCCATGGAGAACAGGGAGCCTTGTTATGCTGATGGACGGGATATAAATTGCCAACAGCCACTCTGGAGAAGTGTATGGTGTTTCCTGAAACACCTAAAAAACAAAGCAATGGAGCGTACGGCACTTCCACTTAAGCTCCTATAGCTTAGGGAAATTAAAATCCAAAAGACACAGCCACTCTAAAATTTCAGAAGGCTCTGTTTACAAGAACCTCATCTACGGTACAAGTTAAATATCCCAGAAAGCGAAAAATGGATAAAGAAGTTGTGGTACGAACGTACTTTGGAATAACACTCAGCAATGAAATCTAGGTCATCAGGCCCATCGCGGCATAATGAGTGGATTCAGGTACGATGATTCTAAGTGAAATAAGTCACACAAAACAAGAAACATCATAAGATATCACTAATACACGGAATGTAAACTTGGCTACACATGAACTGAATTACAAAACAGAACAGGGACTCAAATTTAGAAAAGCAACCAATGCTTGCTTAAGGGCAAAGGTGAGTAGGGGTGCTGCATAAAACCAGAGATTGAAATTAGCACAGATACCGTTCCATAAGCCAAATATGTAATAGTCAAGACCTACTCCTTGCTCAACGACATGGACTCAACACCACATATTCAACGCCTAGGAATACACCTGACTAGTAAGAATCTTCAAACCCATGGATTTATATGTCTCTGTAAGAGAATCAAGCGTGTGTACAGCGGCATAAAAGCAGCAGTGAAAATCCGATAAATCCCGTCATCAAACTAAATTACAAAAACAAAACACAATGACAGTGAAATAGAGAGCAATTCTTAAATAATTCATTCAGGGCTTGTGGTGCAACCTGGATTTACCACATCTACACCCAGAGCTGGGTGAGACATAAGGCTGGACACTTCTGACTGATAGTATTGGTGAGGTTCAGTGAGCAAATGCAGACCCTTTGAAGTCATACTGCATGGTACCCATTCCATGGGTCCCAACTCTCCAGGTTTAAGGAATTCTTCCTTCAGCTTAAACATGCTTGGGAATCCCAGAGTATGGTCCGCCGTGTGACTGGGAAACGATTTTAAATGCTTCTCAGGTTTCGTTCCCTGGTACTTGGGTTCACCATTCCAGACGCTTTACTAACTCTCTACCCACTTGGAGAGTCAGTGCCTTTAACCTCCTGTTTGGCACAGTTTGCAATTTCTGCGCAAGATGAACAGGAATAGGGAGAACCAATGAGAGACTAGCTTTAGGGTCTGCACGGGCAACTTAAATGTTCATTTCCCACCAGAAAGAGGAATTTACCAAAGTCTCAGCGTGCCGTGCCGAAACCATTTTAGGGCCTGAAGCAATCCTGTGGGTTTGCGGCCAGCTCACAAGCAAGCGAGTTGAAGAAAGGAGCTCAGGGACACTGTAATTAACAAACCTGCAGAGTTATAAATGACAGGTATCATACAAAAATATATTGAAGTAAGGCTGCGAAGAGGGCTTGAAACGGGGCAGAATTCCAGGAATATGATTTCAGGAGGTAGACGGGCAGCGCTCTGAAAGCATAGGAGAAGTGGCCGATCCTCGACAATGATGCACTTGGTCAAAAAGTGCATATGCGTTTTTTCAGGGCCCTCATTAAAGAGGGTAGGAGGCTCCCAGCATGCTTTCGTGGCCAACAGTGGGCCCACATCGCCAAGGCGATGTGAGCCAGCCAGGCAGGAGTGACCTCACATCCGAGGGCCCACCTCACAGAAGGGTAAGGAACCCAGCCAGGATCAGACTCTCACCAGAGTGCCCACATCAGCAAGGGGCTGTGAACCACGCAGGAGTATCATCACACCCGTGGGGCCACATCATCAAAAGTTGAGGTACACAAAAAATGTGGCCTCAAACCAGAGGACCCACATCACCATGAGTTTCGGAGCGAGGCAGGCAGGATTAACCTCACAACACATGGCCCATTGTATAAAAAAGGTGAGGAACCCAGCAGTTGGAACATCCCAGCAGGCGGCCCAGAGCACCGAGGCTATGGGATCCAGGCAGTGATGAACTCACAACAGAGGGCCCTCATCATGAAACTGTGAGCAAACCAGCCGTTGTGACCTCAGAGCACAAGGCCCACATCCCCATGGGGAAGGGAACCAAGCAGGAGTGTCATCGCACCAGTGGGCACACATCAGAAAATGTGGGGAGCCCAGCAGTTAGGGCCTGACGCCAGAGGGCTCTCATCACCGAGGAGAGGAGGCTCCCAGCAGGCTCCAACTGCTACCAGAGGGCCGCCATCGCCAATGCGGGATGTGCCAGCCAGGCAGGAGTGACCTCAGAGCAGAGGGCCCACCTCACAAAAGTGTGAGGAACCCAAAGAGGATCAGACTCTCACCACAGGGCCCACATCACCAAGGGAATGGGAACCAGGCTGGAGTGTCCTCACACCAGTGAGGCGTCATCACCGAAATGTGAGTGACCCAGCACACGTGGCCTCAAACCAGAGGACACACATCACCAAGGGGCTGGGAGTGAGGCAGGCAGGAGGAGCCTCAAAACATAGGGCCCATGGAATAAAAATGGTGAGGAATCCAGCAGCTGGAACCTCCCAGCAGGCGGCCAGGAGCAGCGAGGCTATGGGATTCAGACCTGACTGAACTCAAAACAGAGGGCCCTCATCATGAAACTCTGAGCAACCCAGCCGTTGGGACCTCAGAGCAGAAGGCCCACATTCCCATGTGGTTGGGAACATGGCATAAGTGTACTCGCACCACAGGGCACACATCAGAGAATTTTGGGAGCTCAGAAGTTAGGGCCTGATGCCAGAGGGCCCTCATTACCAAGGGGAGGAGATTCCAAGCAGGCACCAACTCCCAACTGAGGGCCCATGTCGCCAAGGGGACGTGTGACAGCCAGGCAGGAGTGACCTGACAGCAGAGGGCCTACCTCACAGAAGGGTGAGGAACCCAGCCAGGATAAGACTCTCACCAGAGGGCCCACATCACCAAGGGGATCAGAAACAGGCAGGACTGTCTTCACACCAGTGTGGCCACATCATAGAAAGGTGAGGAACCCAGCACATGTGGCCTAAACCAGAAGACCCACATCTCCAAGGGGCTCGGAGTGAGGCAGGCAGGAGGAGCCTCAAAACACAGGGCCCATAGAATAAAAAAGCTGAGGAATCCTGCAGTGGGAACCTCCCAGCAGGCGGCCCAGAGCACCGAGTCTATGCGATCCAGGCTGCAGTGAACTCACAGCAGAGGGCCCACATCATGAAACTGTGAGCAACCCAGCCATTGGGACCTCAGAGCAGAAGGCCCACATCCCCATGGGGATGGGAACCAGGCAGGAGTGTCCTCACACCACTTAGCACGAATCAGAAAATGTGGGTACCCAGCAGTTAGGGCCTGATGCAAGAGGGCCGTCATCACCGAGGGGAGGAGGCTCCCAGCAGGCTCCAACTGCCACAAGAGGGCCGATGTTGCCCTGGCGGGGTGTGCCAGCCAGGCAGGAGTGACCTCACAGCAGAGGGCCCACCTCACAGAAGGGTGAGGAACCCAGCCAGGATCAGACTCTCACCAGAGGGCCCACATCATCAAAGGGATAGGAACCAGGCAGGAGTGTCCTCACACCAGTGGGGCCACATCATCGAAAGGTGAGGGACCCAGCACACATGGCCTCAAACAAGAGGACACACATCACCAAGGGGCTGGGAGTGAGGCAGGCAGGAGGAGTCTCAAAACAGAGGGCCCATAGAAGAAAAAAGGTGAGGAATCCCGCAGTTGGAACCTCCCAGCAGGTGGCCAGGAGCAGCGAGGCTATGGGATCCAGGCCGGAGTGAACTCACACCTGAGGGCCCTCATCATGAAACTGAGCAACCCAACGTTGGGACCTCAGAGCAGAAGGCCCACATTCCCATGGGGTTGGGAAACTGGCAGGAGTGTACTCGCGCCACAGGGCGCACATCAGAAAATTTTTGGAGCCCAGGAGTTACGGCCTGACGCCAGAGGGCCCTCATTACCGAGGGGAGGAGACTCCCAGCAGGCACCAACTCCCACCAGAGGGCCGACGTCGCCAAGGCGGGGTGTGCCAGCCAGGCAGGAGTGACCTCAGAGAATAGGTCCCACCTCACAGAAGTGTGAGTAACCCAACCAGGATTTGACTCTCACCGGTGGGCCCACATCACCAAGAGGATGGGAACCAGGCAGGAGTGTCCTCACACCAGTGGGGCCACATCAGCCAAAGGTGAGGAACCCAGCACATGTGGCCTCAAACCAGAGGACACACATCACCAAGGGGCTGGGAGTGAGGCAGGTGTCTGGAGGGGCACATTTAACTCTAATTTCCCACCAGGAAGAGGAATTAACCAAAGGCTCAGAGTGACGTGCTGGACCCTGATTACGGCCTGAAGCAAACCTGCGGTTCTGTGGCCAGCTTTCAAGGAAACGAGTTTTAAAGGAAATCACGGGCACTGTAATTCACAAACCTGCAGAGTTATAAATGACAGCTATTGGCAAAAATATATTGAAGTAAGTCTGCAAAGAGGACTTGAAAACGAGGCAGAATTGCAGGAATCATATTTCAGGAGGTAGATTGGAATTGCATTTAAAGTATGTGAAAAGCGGCAGATCTTTGACAGTGATGCACTTGGAAAAAAGGGCGTATTCATTTTTTCCTGAATATATTCAGGAAAAAACGCATATGCCCTTTTTGGCCAACCAAGCACTCGAGCAATGGAAATCCGCACTACAATGAAGTCTCATTTCCCATTCGTCAAAAGGGCCATCTGAAAAAAGTGTAAAACCCAGATACACAGGACAGGCCATGGAGAACAGGGAGCCTTGTTATGCTGATGGGCGGGATGTAAGTTGCCAACAGACACTGTGGAGATGTTTATGGTGTATCCTGAAACATCTGAAAAACAAAGCTACAGACCCTAGGGCACTTCCACTTTTGGCCCTATAGCTTAGGAAAATTAAAATCAACAAGACACAGCCAACACAAAATTTAAGGCTGCTGTGTTTACAAGAACCTCGAATCCAGTACAAGTTAAATATCCCAGAAAGAAAAAAATGGATAAAGGAGTTGTGCTACTTACGTACAACGGAATATCACTCAGCAATGAAATCAATGTCATCAGGCCTGTAGCAGCAAATTGAGTGGATTTAAGTATGATGATTCTAAGAGAAATAGAGAAATATGTCACACAGAGTAAGATAATTATCATAAGATATCACTAATAGAGAGAGTGTAAACTTGGCTACACATAAACTGAATTAGAAAACCGAACAGAGTCTCACATTTAGATAAAAACTTATGCTTGCTTAAGGGGAAAGTTGAGTTGGGGTGCTGTATAAAACCAGAGATTGTAATTAGCACACATACCGTTCCATAAGCCAAATATGTAATAGACAAGACCTACTCTTGGCTCAACGAAATAGACTCATCCATGGTGTATCACCTCACACCTGTTAGAATGGGCATCATCAGAAAATCTACAAACAACAGATGCTGGAAAGGGTGTGGAGATAAGGAACCCTCTTCCACTATTGTTGGGAATGTAAATTGATACAGTCACTGTGGAGAACATTATGGAGTTTCTTATAAAACTAAGAATAGAATTACCATATGATACAGCAATGCCACTACTGGGCATATACCCAGACAAAACCATAAATCAAAAAGAGACATTCACCGCAATGTTCATTGCATCACTATTTACAATATCCAGGTAATGGAAGCAACCTAAATGCCCACAGACAGACGAATGCATAAAGATGTGGTACATATATAAAATGGAATATCACTAAGCCATAAAAACGAATGAAATTGGGTCATTTGTAGAGACGTTGATGGATCTAGAGACTGTCATACAGAGTGAAGTAAGTCAGAAATAGAAAAACAAATCTTGTATATTAATGCATATATGTGGAACCTAGAAAAATTGTACAGATGAACCGTTTTGCAAGGCAGAAATAGAGCAACAGATGTAGACAACAAACGTATGAACACAAAGGGGGGAAAGCTGTTGGGGGGTGGTGGTGGGAGGAGTTGAGAGATTGGGATTGGCATGTATACATTTATATGTATAAAATCGATAACCAAAAAGAACCTGCTGTATAAAAAAATAAAATAAAATTCCAAATTACAAAAAGTAAAACAGACAAAATATTCTTCCCTTCACATACATGTATTTATATGAATAAATTATTTCCATGCTTATATCTGTAAATACAAAAAAGAGGAATAAAATCTACCTTGAACCAAAAACGAAAGAAAGAAAACAAAAGAGAACCCACCAGTTACACAGAGGAAAACCGTATCAGGGCACTTGCTCCAGTTGTAAACAATTCTGAAGTTGGTCAGTGGTGGGGAATCATCTCCCATTCAGCCAGCAGGCCCCACACAACAAGCGTCCTCATTGCAAAGCTGGGGGACCGTGCCGAGGCATCTGTGAGTAAACGTGGGCTGAGCCCCAGGCCAGCTGCTGCTGAAATGTTCCCACCCTTCCCAGGTAAAACACCTGAATATGTACAAGGACTTGAAAGCCTAGAGGAAGGGCCATGGAGCCACATGAGCACCAGCATGCCAGCCGACTTGGTGCCTGCAGGCCAGCCAGGATGGTCCTGGCCCTGGGTGCTCTTCTGGAAGCTTTCCATTTCCCTGCCTGAGATACCCCTGCTGTCCCGGCCCCCACTGCTTTCTTCCTCACTCACCTCTGCCCAGGGAGAAATTCCAGCGGCAGGTATGGGTGACACATCCTCTTCTTTAGCAGGTGGCATCTTGGCAACTGCTGCAGAAAGTCCAGCAGAGCCCCACTCACACTGGGCCACCAACAAAGCCATGGCCTCTCACTCCCTCCCACCAGTCCAGCCCCGAGACTGCTGACAGGGCAGAGAAAATGGCGTCAGGCACAGCTGCAGGGGCTCTTGCTGCCTGGAGCGGTGTTTATATTGATCTCAACCCAGGCACACCTGGGGAGGGATGGCCGGCACGGTCAGGCTTCCCAGGCCAGCCAATAATCACCCCTCAGGGGCTCACAGTTGCAGAAACTGGAACTTGCTGAATCGGCCAGGTCCAAGGAACAGGTGTGGGCTCCTGAGAGTCAGGATAGACAAGGGGCTGCAGCTCTGGCTTGTTTTCTAATTATATTATCTGGCCCATGAGTGGGAGACAACTTCAAGAAAACCCTCTCCTAATGAGAGGAACCCAGGAGTCAGGGAGAGGAGGGGTGGGTGGTGGGTGGAGACAGAGGCCTGGTGCCCCGGGTGCAGTGGAAGTCTCTGGAAGACCAGGTGGAGGGAGGCCACACAGAGTGATGCCCAGGGTCACAGACCTGTCGGAGCTGCCGTTTCTTAGTTCAAGTCCTGCTCTGAGGTGCTCTGTGTCAGATCTGAGTGACAGGTGAGCTGGGAGTGCTCTGCAATGAGGGCGATGTGCATGGTTCCTGTGTGCCCAGCCCTGCCACAGTACCTGCAAGGGTAGCTCTGTATCCGGGGAGGGGTCTGACCACGAGAGCCCCATGGGCTGCAGGGGAACCTGCCCAGGGAACCCCATATCCTGGGAGGGGCCTGAACACGAGAGCCCCGTGGGCTGGGGTGGGGGTGAGGTACCTGCCCAGGTGAGCTCCATATCCTGGGATTGGCCTGGCCTCGAGAGCCCCATGGGCTGCTGGAGTCCTGGTAAAGGATGTCAGGACAGTCAGTGAAGCCACCGAGGATAGACCTCCAGTAGTTCCTAAATCCTACATCCTGCTGGTCATTCTACCAACCACCAGGACATGGTATTCTGTATTAGTCTTCAATGATGCCTTCTTTTGTATTCTAGTAGTCCCAGAGTCACAAGAAATTTTGGCTTGTGAGTGGCAGGACTCAACATACAACTAAAACAATACTTCCGGGCCGTGTTGCCCCAAGGGTTCAAAAATTCCCACACCATCTTTGGGGAAAGCTCAGCTAAAGACCTAAAAGTTCTACCTCTGGAAAAGGAAACACTCCTTCAATATGCAGACGACATTCTGATCGCCAGCCCTACTAAGGAGACCTCTGAACTACCAAGCCAATAAAGGATACAAGTTGTCCAAGAAAAAGCTCAAATATCACAGACTACGGTGACCTGCCTGGGCTTCATTCGCACAGAAGGTCGGAGAAGCCCATCCCAGGAAAGGGAAGAAACAATTTACAGCCTTACCCATTTCTAAAACTAGAAGACAGCTTAGGGGTTCCTGGGGAGGCCAGGGTTTGCTGCTTCTGGATCCCTAACTACAGTCTACTAGCTGGGCCTCTATATGAAACACTGAAAGGAAAAGATGATGATCCTTTTGAATAGAATCCAGAAGTGGCCTTTCAAGAATGGAAAGAGCAGTCAATTCAGACCCTTGCCCTGGAACTCCCTAATTTAGCTAAACCCTTTGACCTTTACATTCCTGGTGAACGGTGAATCGCCATTGGAGTATTAGTGCAAAACCTGGGACCACTTGAAATGGAACAATGCAAGAATGCCATCCAGGTAGGATAAACTACGGTCACCAAGGGGCTTGGCCCACCGCCACATCTGGCCAAGATACTGGCAGTATCTGAAAACCTGGAAATCAGCAGCCCAAAAGGCCACCTCCCTCCTAAGGGAAAAGGACCCCACGTGGTGATCCTAACCCCCAACCAGGCCCTGAAGTTGCAGGGTTTGCTCCGTGGGCACACTGACCTTGAGTGAGGAGGCCCTCCAACTCCAACCTCCAGAGAGATAACCGGGGCAAAGGGGCACCATGACGACTCGTGTGACCATCACTTGACCTGGAGTTTCTCTCATAAAACAACAAGAGTGTGTCCCAAAAGAGTAGACTACTGCTTGCAGGACTTACTGCACCCAGAGGGGAGGTAATAATCTTGGCGGGGGAACCGTATATCACGCTGTCACCATAGAAGAGCCTACAGACACTGTGATGATGGTGGCCAATAAGACCGGCTGGACTCCTGTTTACTTCAAAAGGCTGTTGACTCAGTGGCCATCATGGTCCTTCATCACCACTGACCCTGGACTGTCTGGGAGTTGAGCAGGCAGGGTCCTGACACCTGGTGCTGTTTTTACGTTAATTCAGGGGCCTAATTGAAGAAAGCGCAGACTACTGGTCAGAGCATCTAGGCTGGCAGAAACGGTCAGCCTAAGGTGGCCGAACAAATGTGGGGCGGGGTGAAACTGGACCTCACAGCGTCACTGCACATCTCCTTCCTGGACCCTTAAAGGTCATTAGAATCTATAACACTACCAATACTTGTGCTCAGGCGGACGAGCAGGGAGGCAGGAGGCCTGGGGACAATCAACGTCACCTGGAGGCTGCTGGGGAGAAGTTCTGACCCTCGCCCACGGGTATGAGGGCTCCTAACTCAGCACTCAGCAGTTACAGATGAAGGGTCTGCACCCTCAGCACTCTACGAATGAGGAAGGGGACAAAATGCAGAAGAGGGGTTTGTCCCAGGCAAAGCCCCTTAAAAATCCCTGGGAGATAAAAATAGAATCTGGGCAATAAAATAAAGTCTAACCTTTTTTATCCTTTGTGCTTTGTCTAATTTCACGTGCTCCTAGGGTCCCACATGCAGAGGTTCAACAGCCGGCACTTCAGACCAGATTTCCTAGTGCAGAATGGCTGGGTCGACACCTCAGCTCCTGGGGCACGGTGCAGACTCCGCGATATAGAGCCTGAGCTGCAGCCAACTGGGCCCTCGAGAGCTCCGCCCCCTCCCTCCCACTGACTCTGACAGGATCTCTACACAGCAGCCCAGCCCACAGCCCACGGGGTAGCACATGCTCTCACCTCTCCATTCTCTGATCAAAATATAAAGTTTCCTTTGCTTCTGAACCAAACTCAGTCTCAATCTGTTGGCTCCAATGACACTGGGCAGGGGGACACTTGTTGGGGTCCACTCTGGAGGATCAGTAACAGAAATTGAGAACATTGTAACTTCAATGAACAGATGTGTGAGCCAAACTGTAATTAACATAGAACAGTGTATAAGGCTCGGGCAAAATAAGATGTTTCTAACACTTCCATTTGATATTTCCATCACTTTATTATAAGCAAGTTCAGTGAAAAGGTCTTATTTGTCAGGTCAATACTAGAGAAACGAAGTGATTTCTTTCCAAGGATGTACATCTAATAATCTTGGTTAAAGCTTCAATCTTGTTTTAAATGCTTTTCCATTGAAAATGATACCTCTCTTTCAGCTCCCCCATTTCTGAGAAGTATAAAATCTTATAATTTATTAAGACCAAATGGGAAAGGTGGGAGGAGGGATAAATTAACAGTTTGGGATTAACACATACACACTGCTATGTATAAAATCGATCATCAACAAGGAACTACTGTATAGCACAGGGAACTACACTCAATATTTTGCAATAACCTATAAGGGGAAATAATCTGAAAAAGAATAGATGTTTTTATTGACATCATCTATTAATGACAGTTAAAATGGAACCTAAGGGAAGCCAGTGGTGAGTGCTTCTGACCCTGAAGACTTCAATCATCTAAAGTTTGGACTCTGCCTACTTCCCAAGGCCCTTAATGAACCTATGTGTAGCCGTAGCTTAAAAAATTCCCCAGTTTGGGTTGTGGAGAGACACTGATTTTGAAAAAGCCCTGGTGTTCTCCTCACATGAATGGGACTCTTCCTACACCTAAAACATGCCTGTCACACCCAGAGGATGGTATACCGTCTGATCAGGAAGAGTTTGGAAAAGGCATCTCATCTCCTCATCTCCCGGTGCTCGGGTTCACCCCTCCAGCGTCTTTACGAACAGTCTCCCCACTTGGAGATGTCAGCACTGTCAACATCCTGTTTGGAATTTGTCCAGAGGATGAAGCAGAAGGAGGAGGAACAATGAGTGACAAGTCCTAGGTGTTCGGACAGGCACATGTCACTCTAATTTCCAATCAGGAAGACGAATTGACCAAAGGCTAGGGTTGCCCATGGAAACAGAATAGGGCTTGAGGAAATCCCGCTGCTTTGTGGCCAGTTCCCATAAACAGAAGTTGAAAAATGGAACTCAGGGACACTAAAATTCACGAAACTGCAGAGTTGAAAATATCTCTCACTGAAAAATGTCTTGAGGAAAGTCAGAGAAAAGGACTTGTAAGCAACGGAGAATGGCAGGAAAGGGATTGGAAGAGGTAGAAAGGACTCGCCATTAAGCACAAGAAAAGGGGCTGAACATTGCCAACATTGCAGTTGGCCAAAAAGGGTGTATGCGTCTTTTTCTGTATATATTCAAGAAAAGGGCATACACTTTTTTAGCCAACCAAACAGGTGGGCACTGGAAATCAATACTACAAAACATATCACTTCGCATCAGTCAGAAGAGCCTTCCTCGTAAAGTGTAAACACCAGAAATGCAGGACAGGGCAAGGAGAAAAGGGAGCCCTGTGAGGCTTATAGTGGAAATGTATATTGCCAACGGTCACTCTGGATAAGTGTATTGTGTTTACTAAAGCATCTAAAAAATGAGCTACAGAGCACAGGGCACTTGCACTCATGGACGTATATCTTGGGAAAAACAAAAATGGAGAGGACACAGGCACCCCAATGTTTACCGCCTCTCTGTTTAAAAGATCCTCGACTAGGATATAATTTATATGTCTGTGGAGGGAAAAAATGGATAGAGATGTGGCACTTATGTAGAGTGGAATATTACTCAGCCTGAAAATCAATGAAATATGGCCAGTTGTAACAACCCCAGAGGAGTTACGTAGGATCATTCGAAGTCACATAATTCAAAAAGAAAAAGACATACGATACTACTAATACATGGAATATAAACGAGGCTACAAATGAACTGAATTACAAAACAGAACGGGGTCTCAGATTTAGAAAACCAACTTATGCTTGCTTAAGGATAAAGGAGAGTTGGGGTGCTGCATAAAACCAGAGATTGAAATTAGCACAGATACCGTTCCATAAGCCAAATATGTAATAGAAAAAACCTACTCCCTGGCCAACGAAATGGACTCAACACCCCATATTCAGCACCTAGGAATATACGGGACGAGTAAGAGTCTTAATACCTATGGATTTATATGTCTCGGTAAGAGAATCAAGCGTGTGTACAGTGACATAAACGCAGCAGGGAAAATCAGCTAAATCCCATTATCAAAATAAATTTCAAAAACAAAACACAATGACAGTGAAATAGAGAGCAATTCTTAAATAATTCATTCAGGGCTTGTGATGCAACCTGGATTTACCACATCTACACCCAGAGATGGGTGAGACATAAGGCTGGACACTTCGGGCTGATAGCATTGGTGAGGTTCCGTAAGCAAATGCAGACCCTTTGAAGTCATACTGCATGGTACCCATTCCATGGGTCCCAACTCTCCAGGTTTAAGGGATTCTTCCTTCAACTTAAACATGCTTGGGAACCCCAGAGTATGGTGCACCATGTGACCGGGAAGTCTTTTCAAATGCATCTCAGTTTTCGTCCCCTTTTACTCGTGTTCACAATTCCAGACCATTTACTAACACTCTCACCACTTGGAGAGTCAGTGCCTTTAACCTCCTGTTTGGCACAGTTTGCAATTTCCGCACAAGATGAACAGGAATAGGGAGAACAAATGAGTGACTAGCTGTAGGTGTCTGCACGGGCAAATTTTATGCTCATTTCCCACCAGGAAGAGGAATTAACCAAAGGCTCAGCATGCCGTGCCGGAACCAGATTAGGGCCTGAAGCAATCCTGCGGGTTTGCGGATAACTCACAAGAAAGCGAGTTGAAGAAAGGAGCTCAGGGACACTGTAATTCACAGACGGGCAGAGTTATAATTGACAGCTATCGTCCAAAAATATATTGAAGGTAGGCTGCGAAGAGGACTTGAAAGCGGGGCAGAATTGCAGGAAAACGATTTCAGGGGGTAGACTGGAATTGCATTTAAAGCATAGGAAAAGAGGCAGAACGTCGACAATGATGCACTTGGCCAAAAAGGGCGTATGCGTTTTTTCCTGAATATATTCAGGAAAAAACGCATACGCCCTTTTTGGCCAACCAAGCAAGCATGTTAAAGTAATCTGCACTACAATGAAGTCTCACTGCCCCCCGGTCAAAAGGGCCATCTGAAAAAAGTGTAAAATCCAGAAAGGCAGCACAGGCCATGGAGAACAGGAAGCCTTGTTACGTTGATGGGCGGGATGTAAATTGCCAACAGCCACTCTGGAGAAGTGTATGGTGTTTCCTCAAACACCTAAAAAACAAAGCAACGGAGCCTACGGCACTTCCATTTATGGTCCTATAGTTTAGGGAAATTAAAATCAAAAAGATGCAGCCACCCCAAATTTTCGAATGGCTCTGTTTACAATATACTCATCTATGGTACAAGTTAAATATCCCAGAAAGCGGAAAATGGATAAAGAAGTTGTGCTACGAACGTACAATGGAATATCACTCAGCAATGAAATCTATGTCTTCAGGCCTGTCGCGGCATAACGAGTGGATTCAGGTATGAAGACTCTAAGTGAAATTAGTCACACAGAGAAAGAAACATCATAAGATATCACTAATACACGGAATGTAAACTTGGCTACACATGAACTGAATTACAAAACAGAACAGGGCCTCAAATTTAGAAAACCAACCAATGCTTGCTTAAGGCGAAAGGTGAGTTGGGGTGCTACATAAAACCAGAGATTGAAATTAGCACAGATACCGTTCCATAAGTCAAATATGCAATAGTCAAGACCTACTCCTTGCTCAATAAAATGGACTCAACACCCCAAATTCAACGCCTAGGAATATACCTGACTAGTAAGAATCTTAAAACCCATGGATTTATATGTCTCCATAAGAGAATCAAGCGTGTGTACAGCGGTATAAATGCAGCAGTGAAAATCTGATAAATCCCATTATCAAAATGAATTATAAAAACAAAACACAATGACAGTGAAATAGAAAGCAATTCTTAAATAATTCATTCAGGACTTGTGATGCAACCTGGATTTACCATATCTACACCCAGAGCTGGGTGAGACATAAGGCTGGACACTTTGAGCTGATAGCATTGGTGAGGTTCGGTGAGCAAATGCAGACCCTTTGAAGTCATACTGCATGATACACATTCCATGGGTCCCAACTCTCCAGGTTTAAGGGATTCTTCCTTTAGCTAAAACATGCATGGGAAACCCAGAGTATGGTCCCTGTGACTGCGCAACGTTTTTAAATGCATCTAAGTTTTCGTTCCCTGATACTCGGGTTGACCATTCCGGACGGTATAATAACACTCTCCCCGCTTGGAGAGTCAGTGCCTTTAACCTCCTGTTTGACACAGTGTGCAATTTCTGCGCAAGATGAACAGGAATAGGGAGAAACAATGAGAGACTAGCTGTAGGTGTCTGCACGGGCAAATTTATGCTCATTTCCCTCCAGGAAGTGGAATTAACCAAAGGCTCAGCATGCCGGGCCGGAACCAGATTAGGGCCTGAAGCAATCCTGCGGTTTTGCGGCCAGCTCACAAGGAAACGAGTTGAAGAAAGGAGCTCAGGGGCACTGTCATTCACAAACCTGCAGAGTTATAAATGACAACTATCGTCCAGAAATACATTGAAGAAGGCTGCGAAGAGGACTTGACAGCGGGGCAGAATTGCTGGAAAACGATTTCAGGGGGTAGACTGGAATTGCATTTAAGCATAGGAAAGAGTCATAACGTCGACAATGATGCACTTGGCCAAAAAGGGCGTATGCGTTTTTACCTGAATATATTCAGGAAATAACGCATACGCACTTTTTGGCCAACCAAGCAAGCGTGTAAAGGAAATCTGCACTACAATGAAGTCTCACTGCCCCCCGGTCAAAAGGGCCTTCTGAAAAAAGTGTAAAATCCAGAAAGGCAGGACAGGCCATGGAGAACAGGGAGCCTTGTTATGCTGATGGACGGGATATAAATTGCCAACAGCCACTCTGGAGAAGTGTATGGTGTTTCCTGAAACACCTAAAAAACAAAGCAATGGAGCGTACGGCACTTCCACTTAAGCTCCTATAGCTTAGGGAAATTAAAATCCAAAAGACACAGCCACTCTAAAATTTCAGAAGGCTCTGTTTACAAGAACCTCATCTACGGTACAAGTTAAATATCCCAGAAAGCGAAAAATGGATAAAGAAGTTGTGGTACGAACGTACTTTGGAATAACACTCAGCAATGAAATCTAGGTCATCAGGCCCATCGCGGCATAATGAGTGGATTCAGGTACGATGATTCTAAGTGAAATAAGTCACACAAAACAAGAAACATCATAAGATATCACTAATACACGGAATGTAAACTTGGCTACACATGAACTGAATTACAAAACAGAACAGGGACTCAAATTTAGAAAAGCAACCAATGCTTGCTTAAGGGCAAAGGTGAGTAGGGGTGCTGCATAAAACCAGAGATTGAAATTAGCACAGATACCGTTCCATAAGCCAAATATGTAATAGTCAAGACCTACTCCTTGCTCAACGACATGGACTCAACACCGCATATTCAACGCCTAGGAATACACCTGACTAGTAAGAATCTTCAAACCCATGGATTTATATGTCTCTGTAAGAGAATCAAGCGTGTGTACAGCGGCATAAAAGCAGCAGTGAAAATCCGATAAATCCCGTCATCAAACTAAATTACAAAAACAAAACACAATGACAGTGAAATAGAGAGCAATTCTTAAATAATTCATTCAGGGCTTGTGGTGCAACCTGGATTTACCACATCTACACCCAGAGCTGGGTGAGACATAAGGCTGGACACTTCTGACTGATAGTATTGGTGAGGTTCAGTGAGCAAATGCAGACCCTTTGAAGTCATACTGCATGGTACCCATTCCATGGGTCCCAACTCTCCAGGTTTAAGGAATTCTTCCTTCAGCTTAAACATGCTTGGGAATCCCAGAGTATGGTCCGCCGTGTGACTGGGAAACGATTTTAAATGCTTCTCAGGTTTCGTTCCCTGGTACTTGGGTTCACCATTCCAGACGCTTTACTAACTCTCTACCCACTTGGAGAGTCAGTGCCTTTAACCTCCTGTTTGGCACAGTTTGCAATTTCTGCGCAAGATGAACAGGAATAGGGAGAACCAATGAGAGACTAGCTTTAGGGTCTGCACGGGCAACTTAAATGTTCATTTCCCACCAGAAAGAGGAATTTACCAAAGTCTCAGCGTGCCGTGCCGAAACCATTTTAGGGCCTGAAGCAATCCTGTGGGTTTGCGGCCAGCTCACAAGCAAGCGAGTTGAAGAAAGGAGCTCAGGGACACTGTAATTAACAAACCTGCAGAGTTATAAATGACAGGTATCATACAAAAATATATTGAAGTAAGGCTGCGAAGAGGGCTTGAAACGGGGCAGAATTCCAGGAATATGATTTCAGGAGGTAGACGGGCAGCGCTCTGAAAGCATAGGAGAAGTGGCCGATCCTCGACAATGATGCACTTGGTCAAAAAGTGCATATGCGTTTTTTCAGGGCCCTCATTAAAGAGGGTAGGAGGCTCCCAGCATGCTTTCGTGGCCAACAGTGGGCCCACATCGCCAAGGCGATGTGAGCCAGCCAGGCAGGAGTGACCTCACATCCGAGGGCCCACCTCACAGAAGGGTAAGGAACCCAGCCAGGATCAGACTCTCACCAGAGTGCCCACATCAGCAAGGGGCTGTGAACCACGCAGGAGTATCATCACACCCGTGGGGCCACATCATCAAAAGTTGAGGTACACAAAAAATGTGGCCTCAAACCAGAGGACCCACATCACCATGAGTTTCGGAGCGAGGCAGGCAGGATTAACCTCACAACACATGGCCCATTGTATAAAAAAGGTGAGGAACCCAGCAGTTGGAACATCCCAGCAGGCGGCCCAGAGCACCGAGGCTATGGGATCCAGGCAGTGATGAACTCACAACAGAGGGCCCTCATCATGAAACTGTGAGCAAACCAGCCGTTGTGACCTCAGAGCACAAGGCCCACATCCCCATGGGGAAGGGAACCAAGCAGGAGTGTCATCGCACCAGTGGGCACACATCAGAAAATGTGGGGAGCCCAGCAGTTAGGGCCTGACGCCAGAGGGCTCTCATCACCGAGGAGAGGAGGCTCCCAGCAGGCTCCAACTGCTACCAGAGGGCCGCCATCGCCAATGCGGGATGTGCCAGCCAGGCAGGAGTGACCTCAGAGCAGAGGGCCCACCTCACAAAAGTGTGAGGAACCCAAAGAGGATCAGACTCTCACCACAGGGCCCACATCACCAAGGGAATGGGAACCAGGCTGGAGTGTCCTCACACCAGTGAGGCGTCATCACCGAAATGTGAGTGACCCAGCACACGTGGCCTCAAACCAGAGGACACACATCACCAAGGGGCTGGGAGTGAGGCAGGCAGGAGGAGCCTCAAAACATAGGGCCCATGGAATAAAAATGGTGAGGAATCCAGCAGCTGGAACCTCCCAGCAGGCGGCCAGGAGCAGCGAGGCTATGGGATTCAGACCTGACTGAACTCAAAACAGAGGGCCCTCATCATGAAACTCTGAGCAACCCAGCCGTTGGGACCTCAGAGCAGAAGGCCCACATTCCCATGTGGTTGGGAACATGGCATAAGTGTACTCGCACCACAGGGCACACATCAGAGAATTTTGGGAGCTCAGAAGTTAGGGCCTGATGCCAGAGGGCCCTCATTACCAAGGGGAGGAGATTCCAAGCAGGCACCAACTCCCAACTGAGGGCCCATGTCGCCAAGGGGACGTGTGACAGCCAGGCAGGAGTGACCTGACAGCAGAGGGCCTACCTCACAGAAGGGTGAGGAACCCAGCCAGGATAAGACTCTCACCAGAGGGCCCACATCACCAAGGGGATCAGAAACAGGCAGGACTGTCTTCACACCAGTGTGGCCACATCATAGAAAGGTGAGGAACCCAGCACATGTGGCCTAAACCAGAAGACCCACATCTCCAAGGGGCTCGGAGTGAGGCAGGCAGGAGGAGCCTCAAAACACAGGGCCCATAGAATAAAAAAGCTGAGGAATCCTGCAGTGGGAACCTCCCAGCAGGCGGCCCAGAGCACCGAGTCTATGCGATCCAGGCTGCAGTGAACTCACAGCAGAGGGCCCACATCATGAAACTGTGAGCAACCCAGCCATTGGGACCTCAGAGCAGAAGGCCCACATCCCCATGGGGATGGGAACCAGGCAGGAGTGTCCTCACACCACTTAGCACGAATCAGAAAATGTGGGTACCCAGCAGTTAGGGCCTGATGCAAGAGGGCCGTCATCACCGAGGGGAGGAGGCTCCCAGCAGGCTCCAACTGCCACAAGAGGGCCGATGTTGCCCTGGCGGGGTGTGCCAGCCAGGCAGGAGTGACCTCACAGCAGAGGGCCCACCTCACAGAAGGGTGAGGAACCCAGCCAGGATCAGACTCTCACCAGAGGGCCCACATCATCAAAGGGAGAGGAACCAGGCAGGAGTGTCCTCACACCAGTGGGGCCACATCATCGAAAGGTGAGGGACCCAGCACACATGGCCTCAAACAAGAGGACACACATCACCAAGGGGCTGGGAGTGAGGCAGGCAGGAGGAGTCTCAAAACAGAGGGCCCATAGAAGAAAAAAGGTGAGGAATCCCGCAGTTGGAACCTCCCAGCAGGTGGCCAGGAGCAGCGAGGCTATGGGATCCAGGCCGGAGTGAACTCACACCTGAGGGCCCTCATCATGAAACTGAGCAACCCAACGTTGGGACCTCAGAGCAGAAGGCCCACATTCCCATGGGGTTGGGAAACTGGCAGGAGTGTACTCGCGCCACAGGGCGCACATCAGAAAATTTTTGGAGCCCAGGAGTTACGGCCTGACGCCAGAGGGCCCTCATTACCGAGGGGAGGAGACTCCCAGCAGGCACCAACTCCCACCAGAGGGCCGACGTCGCCAAGGCGGGGTGTGCCAGCCAGGCAGGAGTGACCTCAGAGAAGAGGTCCCACCTCACAGAAGTGTGAGTAACCCAACCAGGATCTGACTCTCACCGGAGGGCCCACATCACCAAGAGGATGGGAACCAGGCAGGAGTGTCCTCACACCAGTGGGGCCACATCAGCCAAAGGTGAGGAACCCAGCACATGTGGCCTCAAACCAGAGGACACACATCACCAAGGGGCTGGGAGTGAGGCAGGTGTCTGGAGGGGCACATTTAACTCTAATTTCCCACCAGGAAGAGGAATTAACCAAAGGCTCAGAGTGACGTGCTGGACCCTGATTACGGCCTGAAGCAAACCTGCGGTTCTGTGGCCAGCTTTCAAGGAAACGAGTTTTAAAGGAAATCACGGGCACTGTAATTCACAAACCTGCAGAGTTATAAATGACAGCTATTGGCAAAAATATATTGAAGTAAGTCTGCAAAGAGGACTTGAAAACGAGGCAGAATTGCAGGAATCATATTTCAGGAGGTAGATTGGAATTGCATTTAAAGTATGTGAAAAGCGGCAGATCTTTGACAGTGATGCACTTGGAAAAAAGGGCGTATTCATTTTTTCCTGAATATATTCAGGAAAAAACGCATATGCCCTTTTTGGCCAACCAAGCACTCGAGCAATGGAAATCCGCACTACAATGAAGTCTCATTTCCCATTCGTCAAAAGGGCCATCTGAAAAAAGTGTAAAACCCAGATACACAGGACAGGCCATGGAGAACAGGGAGCCTTGTTATGCTGATGGGCGGGATGTAAGTTGCCAACAGACACTGTGGAGATGTTTATGGTGTATCCTGAAACATCTGAAAAACAAAGCTACAGACCCTAGGGCACTTCCACTTTTGGCCCTATAGCTTAGGAAAATTAAAATCAACAAGACACAGCCAACACAAAATTTAAGGCTGCTGTGTTTACAAGAACCTCGAATCCAGTACAAGTTAAATATCCCAGAAAGAAAAAAATGGATAAAGGAGTTGTGCTACTTACGTACAACGGAATATCACTCAGCAATGAAATCAATGTCATCAGGCCTGTAGCAGCAAATTGAGTGGATTTAAGTATGATGATTCTAAGAGAAATAGAGAAATATGTCACACAGAGTAAGATAATTATCATAAGATATCACTAATAGAGAGAGTGTAAACTTGGCTACACATAAACTGAATTAGAAAACCGAACAGAGTCTCACATTTAGATAAAAACTTATGCTTGCTTAAGGGGAAAGTTGAGTTGGGGTGCTGTATAAAACCAGAGATTGTAATTAGCACACATACCGTTCCATAAGCCAAATATGTAATAGACAAGACCTACTCTTGGCTCAACGAAATAGACTCATCCATGGTGTATCACCTCACACCTGTTAGAATGGGCATCATCAGAAAATCTACAAACAACAGATGCTGGAAAGGGTGTGGAGATAAGGAACCCTCTTCCACTATTGTTGGGAATGTAAATTGATACAGTCACTGTGGAGAACATTATGGAGTTTCTTATAAAACTAAGAATAGAATTACCATATGATACAGCAATGCCACTACTGGGCATATACCCAGACAAAACCATAAATCAAAAAGAGACATTCACCGCAATGTTCATTGCATCACTATTTACAATATCCAGGTAATGGAAGCAACCTAAATGCCCACAGACAGACGAATGCATAAAGATGTGGTACATATATAAAATGGAATATCACTAAGCCATAAAAACGAATGAAATTGGGTCATTTGTAGAGACGTTGATGGATCTAGAGACTGTCATACAGAGTGAAGTAAGTCAGAAATAGAAAAACAAATCTTGTATATTAATGCATATATGTGGAACCTAGAAAAATTGTACAGATGAACCGTTTTGCAAGGCAGAAATAGAGCAACAGATGTAGACAACAAACGTATGAACACAAAGGGGGGAAAGCTGTTGGGGGGTGGTGGTGGGAGGAGTTGAGAGATTGGGATTGGCATGTATACATTTATATGTATAAAATCGATAACCAAAAAGAACCTGCTGTATAAAAAAATAAAATAAAATTACAAATTACAAAAAGTAAAACAGACAAAATATTCTTCCCTTCACATACATGTATTTATATGAATAAATTATTTCCATGCTTATATCTGTAAATACAAAAAAGAGGAATAAAATCTACCTTGAACCAAAAACGAAAGAAAGAAAACAAAAGAGAACCCACCAGTTACACAGAGGAAAACCGTATCAGGGCACTTGCTCCAGTTGTAAACAATTCTGAAGTTGGTCAGTGGTGGGGAATCATCTCCCATTCAGCCAGCAGGCCCCACACAACAAGCGTCCTCATTGCAAAGCTGGGGGACCGTGCCGAGGCATCTGTGAGTAAACGTGGGCTGAGCCCCAGGCCAGCTGCTGCTGAAATGTTCCCACCCTTCCCAGGTAAAACACCTGAATATGTACAAGGACTTGAAAGCCTAGAGGAAGGGCCATGGAGCCACATGAGCACCAGCATGCCAGCCGACTTGGTGCCTGCAGGCCAGCCAGGATGGTCCTGGCCCTGGGTGCTCTTCTGGAAGCTTTCCATTTCCCTGCCTGAGATACCCCTGCTGTCCCGGCCCCCACTGCTTTCTTCCTCACTCACCTCTGCCCAGGGAGAAATTCCAGCGGCAGGTATGGGTGACACATCCTCTTCTTTAGCAGGTGGCATCTTGGCAACTGCTGCAGAAAGTCCAGCAGAGCCCCACTCACACTGGGCCACCAACAAAGCCATGGCCTCTCACTCCCTCCCACCAGTCCAGCCCCGAGACTGCTGACAGGGCAGAGAAAATGGCGTCAGGCACAGCTGCAGGGGCTCTTGCTGCCTGGAGCGGTGTTTATACTGATCTCAACCCAGGCACACCTGGGGAGGGATGGCCGGCACGGTCAGGCTTCCCAGGCCAGCCAATAATCACCCCTCAGGGGCTCACAGTTGCAGAAACTGGAACTTGCTGAATCGGCCAGGTCCA